>NC_048218.1:211584827-211783753 GCF_002007445.2 Ailuropoda melanoleuca | reverse complement strand
TTTGCCATTCTAACTGGCATAAGGTGGTATCTCAGTGTGTTTGATTTGAATTTCCCTGATGGCTAATGATTTTGAACATTTTTTCATGTGTCTGTTAGCCATTTGTATGTCTTCAATCAATATTTTAAAAAATTTTTAAAGGAGCACCAGGGTGGCTCGGTCCACTGAGCATCTGAGGTCTTGATCTCACAGTCATGAGTTTGAGCCCCACATTGGACTCTGCACCTTGCATGGAGCTTACTTAATGAATAAATAAATAAATAATAAAATAAAATTTATTAGCTGGTTTTATTGACATGAGTTTCATCTGCACTAGAATAGAGCTCCTGACACCATCATGAAGTTTCCCCATCCTCCATCAGCACACATTACTGTCTCAGGGGGTCTCCCTTGATGCCACTGTCTGCCGTTTCCTCTTCTGAATTTGTATGAAGACCAAGAGATATAGAGGTTCTTTTAAACTTTGAGGTCATTTTTGGGGTAAGAGCCTGTTTATCCTCTAGACTTTGGGGTAGGGGAAGACTTTCTGCACATTAGTGATCTCCACGTTTGGTGTCTAATGACAATACTATAGAAAGGTATGGCATCACTGGTGGAAGTGTGGGAGCTTGGAGCCAGAGCGGCCCAATCCCTGATGCTTTGACCTCAACACGTCTTTCTGCTTCTCAGGCTGGCTTCATTTGTGGGAAGGGTTTTTTCCTGCATTATTTGTATAAACTTAGGACTGGCACTTCATGCAGTTCAGGTCCCCTTGTGAAAGAAAATCTCATCCCTCTGCTTTCAACCAAGACAAGGGAGGGCCTGGCGTAGAAGAGAGAGACGGGCTCTGTGGGAGTGTGGATGTTGGCTGGTTGCACCTTCCCACCCCCATCAGTGCAGGGGACACGGTTACCTGTCCCCAGGTTACTGGAGGCACAGTGCCAGTACCCTCACATGGTATGTAAGAGCTGCTCTGTCCTATAAGTCGCTCTTTCCCCACTACAAAGATCCAAGGTTATCTCATTTGTACCTTAAGAAAACGTAACAGCATTTCTAAGACATTTGAAGAATATTTTTCCCTAGAAGTTACCATAGAAGGAGCAAGTGGTATAAGAACTGTCCTACCCAGAGACAGAGATACTGGATAAGTCTCAATGTCCAGCCTAGTCCATTGGTTTCAAGAGTCACAACTGCATAAAGTGAATCCCCTGATCACAGCATTTCATCTTTTGCAGAAAAATGTGAGTGATGTGATAATACTCTCACCATTTCCATCACTGCTGAATTTTTACCAGATTGTGAAAATGTGATGATCATTGAACAGTTATTGAAGGTAGGATTATATCACATAGGCTAAGGAGTGCCCAATGATGATCTTCACAGAGCTCTCTGGAAGCTCTTTTCATCCATTAAGGAAATGTACTGCATTAGTTATCTAATGCTATACAAGTTCCCCCAAACTTGTCAGCTTAAAACAACAGGTGGCATTTGTTGTCTCACAGCATTCTGCTCAGTTGGAGGGTTCTAGCTCACAGTTTCTCATCAGGTTATGGTCAAGCTGCAGGCATGGGATGACGTCCCACCTGAAGCTTGACTGGGCAGAAGGAGCCACTTCCACGGCGGTGCCCTCACACATCTGTCAGCCAAAGGCTCAGTTCTTCACCATGTGAGCCTCTGCAGAGGGATCTCCATGACAGACAGCTAGCTGTCCCAGAGGCAAATGATCTAAGGGAGAAAGAGACTAGTAGGAAGCCATAGGATCTTGTATGACCTAGTCTTTTGATTTTATTCTGTTCATTGGACATGAGTCATTAAGTTCAGCCCACATTCCAGGAGGAGAATTTGACTCCTCCATCTCGTGATAGGAGCAGTTTTAAGCAACTTTTGGACATCATAAAACCACCACACATACCAATGATAAGGGAACTGGAAAGGTAATATCTCTCTGTAGTCAGGCTGTCTGGGTTAAGATGTTGGCTTTTCTACATATTAACCAAATAACTTTAGACAGGTTACTTCAGATTCCTCAACTGTAAAATGTGGGCTATAAGAGTACCTCCTTCATAGGATTTTGATGAGTTAAGTATGATGTAAGAACTTGGAGTAATGACTAATACATAGTGAACACTCAGCAAAACAGTGTTGCTACCAATATCATCATCATCACCACCACTGTCATCACTATCATCATTAAAATCATCATCATCATCACCATCATCATCATCACCATCACATCACCATCATCATCACCATCACCACTGTTATCATCACCATCACCATCATCACATCACCACCATCATCACCATCATCATCATCACCACCATCACCATCATCACCATCATCATCATCACCATCACCATCATCATCACCATCACCATCATCATCACCATCACCATCTTCACCACCATCACATCACCATCATCATCACCATCACCATCATCACCACCATCACATCACCATCATCATCACCATCACCACTGTTATCATCACCATCACCATCATCATTACCACCATCATCACATCACCATCATCATTACCACCATCACCACCATCATCATCATCATTACCACCATCACCATCATCATCATCACCATCACCATCATCATCATCACCATCACCACTACCATCATCATCATTACCACCATCACCATCATCATCATCACCATCATCACCACCATCACATCACCATCATCATCACCATCACCATCATCACCACCATTACATCACCATCATCATCATCACCATCATCACCACCATCACATCACCATCATCATCACCATCACCACTGTTATCATCACCACCATCACCATCACCATCATCATCACCACCATCATCATCACCATCATCATCACCATCATCATCATCATCATCATCATCATCACCATCATCACATCACCATCATCATCACCATCACCACTGTTATCATCACCATCATCATCATCATCACCATCATCACATCACCATCATCATCACTATCACCACTGTTATCATCACCATCATCATCATCATCATCACCACCATCATCATCATCATCACCATCATCATCACCATCATCACCATCATTGCTATATCTGTTGTTATTACTGCTGCAACCACAGCTATACAATGAGTGTTTTTCCAGATGTTTAAAGTTCTCAAGAGTGGTGAATTTTCCAGAGAAAACCATGAAAGTAAGGATAATATTTTCTAAAGTGTACCTTACAGTTAACGTGTGTGTCTGCTAGGAAAGAAATTCCCAGTAGAAATTCCCACTATTGGGAGAAACACGTACCCATGACAATGCAAGTACCCTGTGGAACTCAGGAGGGAGTGACCCCAAGCAAGCATGGTCCATATTCTGACTATAATCGCACCCTAGGTGCATAAACTTAGGCAAGTCTGTGTACTTCTCTTTCAGACCCTGCTGTATATAATAGAGGTAAGTTATCCGGCCTTACAGAGCAGTCATGGAGTTCAGGGTGTGTCACAGCAGAGAGCGAGGCACACCTGAGTGTTGTGTCTATGGCGGCTGTGCTACAGGAGGTGAGGAAGCACCTCACCTTAGTCCTTCAGGGCGACTACTGAAGTAGGCTTCAAGGAACCAGGACAGGGGCACCTGGGTGGCTCATTCGTTTAAGTATCCGCCTCCAGCTCAGGTCATGATCCCAGGGTCCTGGGATGGAGTCCTGCGTCGGGCTCCCTGCTCAGTGGGGAGTCTGCTTCTCCCTCTGCCTCTGCCACGACTTGTGCGTGCTCTCTCTCTCAAATAAATAAATAAAATCTTTAAAAAAAAATCAGGACAGACTTGGCATCATGCCTTGAGGGAGAAATGGGAGGGAAGGACAGAAGGGCCTGTTGTGAAGAAAGAAACAAAAAGCACGTAGTTCCTGAGGCTAACTGGGGGAAGCTGAAGGAATCTCTCCTGTTTAATGAAGCATCAATCCATGAAAATACGTAAGGTGTGATCAGCTTTCACCTCTGAGAAGTTTAGCTCCGGTTTCTGTTTTCCTGGTTTTGTGACTTGGAGGAGTTGTTAAAGATGCCAAAATTAAGACCTTCCTATTATTTTCACAAATGTTGTACCTTTAGGCATGAATGAATGGGCCACCTTGCCAGAAATGAGGACATGGTGGTGCTCAGAACTTTCTCAAGAGGAAAAAACTGAGTTCTGGTGAACAGTTTCCTCAGTGGTCCATGATTTTTCTTTGCTTGGAAAGTGCGTGGAGTCAAAGTATTTTGATCCCTGTTGTCTACGAGAAGAGGTTTGGCTCTTGAAAAGGAAGGTCAAGAAGAATGTGATAAGTACAACCAGTTTTTGTGTTGTTATCATACCCGATGTTGCCAATTCAAGGAGTGCCTGCTCCACCCGGAGCTGTTTGAGCAGCAAGAAGGGAAGTTTTAAACCCCTTCCCGTAGGAGGCGTGACTGGACGGCACAGGGCAAGTCCAGTGCTACCTGCAGCCTTCCCGAGAACTGCCCACCCTGCCCAAGGGCGTCCAGGTGGCCTCTCTCGGCCTAATTAGTGGTAGCAGTTGAGATCCACCTGACCCATCACTGATCTCGATTTTTTTAAACTTGTTTGGAATTGAATGTTGTAGGTTGTTCACATGAAGCACCGGGAGTCAGGATGGGATGTTCTCACTTACTTACACGAGTATGGCAAACCCGGGGTCTGCAGCGTGCTGCGTCTGTCCCCCCTTGCCATGCCTGGAGCCTCTCCCCTCCCCACCTCAGAGCAGCATCAGGCCTTGCCACCACAGGGAGCTCTAGAGCATAATCAGGTCTCGCAGATGTCCCTGCTAAAGCCTTTCACCACTTCCCGTCCTGAGGGACAGCCCCACCCCTGCACCATCATGAGCCCTGCTCTCACCCTGACCTCAGCCCCTGCATCTGCTCATGGACCCGCCACTCAGCTCAGCCGCACCTTGGGCTCCAAGCCTGCAGAGCATATCCCGGAGTCTGCTCAGGTGACCTTGTCCTTTAGGCACCAGCCGGAGATGCCCTCAGCAGGCCTTCCCTGGCTTCCAAACCCCAGACAACCTCCTGCCATACACCCCTAGCATGTAAACCTCCCTTACTCGATTCAGAGCCCTGTCATGATGTGAAATTGTCCTGTTCAGCTTACTGATCTGCTTGCTTAAGGTCAGTGTAGCCACGGGTAAGAAGCCCCAGCAAGCTCCGTGAGGACAGCCACTCATCCCTGGGAGTCCCCCACTGGGCCCGGTGCCTGGAAGAACACCCGATCTCACAGATTTGGTGGCTGTGCTCGAATTATGTACAGTTCACTCATTAGCCCATGGATTAATTAGATGCAAGACTAGTAACCTGGTTCATATCCTTGCATCTACTTTATTTTCCATATCTACTCATGGTTTTTGATTAAAACTACTATATTTGTTGCTCTGTTCATAATTACATATGCCTTTGAAATTTGGTGAAATGTGTAACAATTCACAATGTGTGTTCTTTGTTAAAGATCTTGGATTTGATTCAACGAGCTTTTGCTAAACCTGGCTTTGATAATTCTGGGTCTTAAACAAAGGTCTTTTTACACTTTAATGACGTAAGATGCTCTCCCGTGTTCACACAGTTTAGTCTAAATAAGACAAAATAGGTTTAGATACAATTAAAAACAAAATATTACTTAGTTTTTGTAGTAATCATATCTTGAACATTTACCTTAATTGTCTCCTCGAAGGAGACTCGGCTCAGCACCTGTCTATTGACTGCTAGAGCCTCGTGTGTGCAAGGCACCCCCCCACTGCTCTGAAAGACCGGGGAGAAGTGAAGTGATTTGTGGCCTGGGGCCCTTAGGGTCCAGTACGGGGCAGAGACAGTGCCCCAGGGACGGCCTAGGAGGCAGAATGTGGGCATCACGTGGAAATGCCCACAGAGAGCTGGGAGCACACCTGGACTGCCTGACCGGGTCTGTGTGGCCACTAGGGAGGCCACATGGCTGGAGTCTGACAGACGATGCTGAGGACTGACGCTCCGGGCAGGAGGAATGGAAGGGCAGAGGCAGGGGGACAGCAGCACGGCGTGTTTGGGGATAAGAAATGGCCTGACTTGGGGGAAGGCAGGGTGTACAGGAGAAGCCTGACCTGTAGGAACCTGAGGGCCACGCCACGCAGCTCATGAATAAGCAGCAGCGGGTGGGCAGCCATGGAGCCCTCTTGACCAGAATAGCGCAGGGCTCAGAGCTCTGCCTGGGGAGGTCTGTGCCCTGGTCGCTGACAGGGGGCTTGTGTGACTGCTGTCACGTGGGGCAGTGCGTTTGTGCTGTGGTTCTGCTGCCCGCCACACCTCAGACTGGCAAGGGCACAGGTGATGAGCCTACCATCAACGAGGACCCACATGTTTTGGGGGTCGTGAGGGTCTGGGTCACCACCCAGCTCTGCTTCTGGGCCCCTCGGCCAGTGTTACCTCCTCGCTTCCCACCCGTCAGGCTGGATTTGCCTCATCTGAACTTGGAAGGGAGTTTGGGGAAGGGGGCAGATGCTTGGGAATTGTGTGTGGACAGACCGTGACGACAGATGCGCAGGTCAGGGGCTGAGGGCGGGCGTCAAGCGCAGAGAACGTGAGGAGTGCCAGTGGGTCAAGGGCTAGGAGAGCGTCCAGGCTGGGCCGTGACTGTACGTGCCGGTCCTCAGCCAGAAACCCCTCTGCCCTCTGGCTCAGCACCAGCCCTGTTTGCAGGTTGCACGCTCCAGGGAGCTTTGCAGACCACAGATCTGTGCACCCTGGATTTTTTCTGTGGATCCGTCTGTCCTGCCTCTCTCTCTCTCTCGCCCCAGAGCCTACCACTCCACAAGGGGAGAATGCCTATGAGGGAACAAAGGGATGAATGAAGTGGGGTCTCTGCACTGCTGGGAGGCCAGTCTGGGGCCAGCTTATCCATCTCTTGGACACTCCCAGTCTCTACCCTTGCCAGGCACTCACCTGTTCCCGACCTTCCTGGGCATCCAGTATCCACCTGCCAGCCCTGCTCTCTCCAGCCTGCCCCCCGTCAGGCCAGTCTCACCCCCCGAACCCCCCAGTCCATGACCCACTGAGGTCTGAGGTCTTCCTCAAAAAAGCTAAGTCTCTGATGGCGGAATCCAGCAACGTCCACACTAAGGGTGGAAGGGCGTCCCTGTCGCAGAGCAGGGTCAAAGCCGCGCGCTGACCGGGCGCCCCTGCACTTCTCTCTGCTCAGTAAGGGTTTCTCCTTCACTACTTCCTCTGTCTTGTCAGAACAGACCCTTCAACTCCCACAGTCAGCTGGCCCTGCCATCAGAGCGCTTCCTCCTCCAAGGCTGTCTTGGGGAATTATGAGCAGATCAGAAACCTGCTGTTTGAAGTGCTGGACTGTTCGCTGTGAGTTGAGAATGCCTCATGGGAACCCCTTCTTGATCAGAACCCTGGCGCCGGGCTCCATGTCAGTCCGCGGTGCCGTCCTCCAGTGTGAAGACTGGTTGTCAGAGACATCTCAGGGCACATGTGTCATTCATTAGGTATCCTACGGAGAAGCTCGCCAGAGGCTCTCAGTGCAGCTCCCCAGTGAACCCTCCGAAATGTAACTCCAGCAGGATCACAACATCCATACACCATTGTCATCCCAAAACAAATTATTTTATCTTTGTGTTTTCTTTATTTTACATTGCCATTTAAAAAAAAAACTACTTAGAGATTTTTTAAATCTACAACAATACTTTATGTCATCTTACAAATCTGCACTTTGCCCATAGCCGGAGAGCTAGGCATTTGGCGTCTAAGGCAAACACCCCAAGTCACAGTCCCGGGCTCTGCCTCGCCGTCATCAGCCACGGTGCACTGTCACTCCTTGTGAACAGACCACACCCAGCGGCTACTGAGTCTCCAACATGGACCAGTGCATGTGGCCCCATGCAAGACTTCTCTGTAAAGCCTCTGATTATTTTGTAAAGTTATTCTAAAGGATTATGTGCGTAAATAATGAAAATTCATTTCCCTCTAATGAAAAAAATGACATAAAGAGTCTGGAAACACGTCCAATTTTCACATGTGAAATGAGTGTCTCCCCATGATGTTGCACCCCTCTCCACTCTTCCTCCCCCCCAAACGCTATGCACTCTCTTACCCACGTGGGGTTTCTGTGATTCTCTATGTTCGTCCTTTCAAATGCATCTGTCCACCCCGTCAGCCCCTTCGCCAATGGAGGCAGGACGGGACTGTCTTCTTCGGACCTGCTCCCCCTCTCCCTGACCTGAAAGCAGCCGTGGGTGTGGGCGTTCTCTCCCACCTCCCCCGCCCCTGGGCCTGGAGGCCCGAGCACAGCCCCGCTCCGCTACCCGCGGCGAGCATCCCGGTCTGGCCCAGCGCGCAGTGCCGCCCACGATGTGGCTGCTCTGCTCTCGTGCTGTGAAATTCCAGCAGTTTCTCCCCAAAGGGCGCACAGCCATCTCCTGTTGTTTGGACGCTGTCAGCGTGCTCTTGTCCCGGGACCCGCCCGTGTGCTCCGCGTCAGCCTTGAAGGTCTGCAGCATTATTTGCCGCATTCCAGGTGTCTCCACACCTGTCTGTCATCCCTCGAAAGATGCGCATTTGAACCAGCAGAAGAAAAAATAGCATGATTGACGTGACTTTTGACATGATTTTTGTCAGGACTTCGGCATGCCATTTGCTGGAGAACCCATTCTAATGAATGGCTTTTACACTTGCAAGCTGTGCGATCTTGCCGCACGCTTCCTTCTCTCCCACCTTGATATCCAAATGCCAGTCATCGGGAAGAAAATCATGCCGCTGAATGAGGTAGCAATTTACCCCCAGAAATTGCACATTTACCTTAAGTGGTAAAAAACGTGTTTTCTGTACCTCGATATACGTTTGCATGTAAATCTCTGCCTTTGTATTTCTAATTCAGGTATACCGAGTGTGTGTCTTTGCGATTTATCCTTTTATTTCACTAGAGTGTTTAAAACACATTTTAAAATTGCTTTTGTACATACGCAGTTAGTAAGTTAAAGTACAGAAAAGGGTATTTTCAGTTTACGCCTTCCCTGGGGGCTTCTTCCCTCTTCAGTTCAAGTGGCAGCTCGCGGGGCCGCCGGCAGCGGGGGCCGCCTCTTCCCCGAGGCTTTCATGACTGCAGTCCAATAAAGTGGTTTTTTTTTCCTTTCCCACCTTTTTTCTTTATTGGCTTGGGATTTGTGTCTTAATCAAAGTGTGCAAGAAATGTACTCAATCGTCAGACACGGCGACAGTCTTACGAGGCGCTCCAGTTAATTAATGCGGAAAGTTGCAGAAGAATGCGTGATTTTCCATTTACATCAAATGAGTTTGCTGTGATTAATGTTATCATAGGAAATACCAAAGGGATTAATAATGATTAGGCCATTACTTCCAAGAGGCGCTGAAGACTCAGAGATCTTTACTCGTTACAACAAGAGCTTTAAGAAAATCCACCAACGTTGGCTTCTCTGCTCTGATGGGGGCGTGTTGAACGTGGTGGCTTGAGTGCAGGGGGTCCCTAGACTCGCCAAGTGACGTGCACTTTCCAATCCACTTTTCTTCCAGAGGTTTTCAAATTTGAGTTCATGACGGGTTAAGAAAAATTTTCAATCTTTTTTTCTGAGGGATTAATGCATCAAAACTTCATTTAGTCATTCCAAAAACTAGTACAAATACAAATATGTATTATGTTCAAGGGTGAGACCAAAGAGGAACACAGCGCGGCCCCTTTCCTTGAAGAACCAGGCAGGGAAGCAGCCACCGATAGATAGTCAGGTGTCATTGCAGCTGAAATGCGGACGCCAGGCGTATGGGCCCAGAGCCCCAGCGGGGCTGTCCCAGAGGTCTTCACGGGCTGCGAAGTTTCAGCTGCTTCCTGGAGTGAGGACTTGGCCGAGGGAGGGGTGGAGCTGAACACATCAGGGACAGGGTGAGCGGGAGTGTGTCTGCACGGACAGGAGTGACCGGGAAGAGCCCCACAGAGAGCCCCGGGACCGAGTGTCATGGAGGCAGCTGTGGGCTGCTCCCCTCCTTCACCTGTGGTGGAAGCAGGAGCAGGCTGCAGGGGTGTCGAAACCACACCCTCTCTGTGCAGCTGCCCACATCACAGCCGGCCCTGCGGGGCCCGGGCGTCCCTGCCACGCCGGAGCAGACCCTGTGGACGGCCTTCCCGTTTGCCGGGATCACCGAAGAAGCACCCGGTGGTGTTGAGCTGCTGTCCTGGTGACAACTTCCTGAACTGGCCTCTGAAACCAGTTGGTTGAAAAGGGAGAAGAAAGCATGCCCTGCGCATAATGGCCCTCCAAACGTTTGGTTTTGGGAGATTCTTGGCCCTTCAGTCCTGTTGGGAGAGCCCGTGAACACAAGGTGGAGGCAGTCGGAGACGGTCGGCCTCTGCTTTCTTGACTCAGCTGCTGTCCAGACGTTCGTGGTGCTTTGCTCCTTTCTTGGATGGGAGCTGAGACCTTCACTTTTCCTGCCCCCGTGTCTGTCACTCGGGGCCATCGTGGTTTCCTCGTCCTTGTGAGCAGAGGTCCTGGAGCCCCGTGGGTCTGCCTGATGAAAGGGCTCAAGTGAGCATTCGCACGGCCTGCTGCCACAGCCCTGGTCTTTCCACGTGTGTGACCTTAGCTCTGGGAGATGGCACGGGGCCTTGAAACTGCCCTCAAACTACGATGTCCCACAGCCTGGCCCCCGTGTTCTCTGAAGAGCTGAGCTGGGCAGGCCTTCACCACATGGAAATTAATCGGTGTCATTCCCGTGCTGTCCTGGGTCAGGCCTGTCCCCACGCTGTCTCTGCAGTTCACCTCCTAGTGCCTGCACGTCCGGGGAGTCCTGCTGGCCTTGCGACACCACAGTGCACTCCCCTAGTCCTCTTCTTTCCGGCCCTGTGGACATCTCCTCTCCCCTGAGGAGCCCAGGGCTCTCCTGGCGCCCATGAGCACTCTGCAGGTCTGTCCTCCAGGCCTTCCCGCAACCACGAGCTCCAGATGTCTATATCACCCGGCCAAATGCAGCCCAGTTTTCCTGCGCCCCAGGTATCCATTTCCATCGATGACCAGAGCCCCAGGTCACCCTCCCTTCCCTCTGCAACCACGATTCAGACCATGCGCTCAACCTCTCTCCGATCTGGTCCTGCCTCCGCGTTGCCATGGTGACCGCCTGTCCCTGGGGGCCTCCTCCTACAGCCTGGTAAAACGCAGACATCCCCACGCTAGCCTGTCAGCCCTCCCGCCTGCCCATCCAGACCTTTCCGATTGCAGTTTCATTGCAGGGTTTGGAAGAGAGGAAGAACTGTGGATAAACCCAGAGTGACAAGTGGGAATTCTGACACGGTGGCCAGGAGAAGGCGTTTTTGCTTTTACGTGCAGCTTCTCAGGGGCAGTGCAGACTCACACTTTGGCCTGGATCAGAAGCTTAAACAAGCACAGATCTAAAAGGCGATCTTCTGTCACTCGTGGGACAGAGAGATGTCTTGCTTTTTCTCTGGTGGCTTCCACTGAGCTAAGGACAGAGCCCATCCCCGCAGGGCAACCCCGCAGAGCCCAGTGCGGGGGAGACGCCCCTTCCTGGTCCTCAGAGCTCCCTAGGATGTGGAATTAGTTCCCACGTATCCGGATCACAAGTATCTGCCTGAGGTTTTCCTCTCACTCGTCCTTACCTCCGCCCCTGCATGTGTGGAAGGAAAGTGGCATCAGGAAGTCACCTCAAAAACACAAAACAACTTCTAGCCTACATCACAGGGTCGGCAGACATGCAGGCGGCTCCTTGGCTTTGCCGGCGCCCCGGGAGATGCAGAGCGGGAGAGCTGGCATTCCGGGGCGGGAGGGGCTGGCCGCAGCCTCCACGTGCCGGGCAAGCGTCATTGGGCTCCACCCGTCCCTACCCTTAGACCCCAGGCATCTCAGACAAGCGTCTGAAAAGTTGGACGTGCTGGCCCCGCATCCTCACAGGCAGCCCCGAACCACCGCAGTCCGTGGAAACCACAACTTTTCTCCCAGTCTGTGCAGCAGACACTCCCAGACTCCCCGTTGCTCACAGTGTCACTTTTCACTGGTTCTGCTGTGGGAAAATTAGCCGTCGGCATTCTGGAGTGTGGCCGAGACGCCCGCTGGGCGTGCTGGGCAGTGAGTGGAATGAGGGCCGTTCAGGGAAGTTCTGAACTCCCAGAGTTGGCTGTTTCAGGGTTCTGTGTGAGGCCTGGACCACACTGCCTCTTCCCAGGGTTAGATTAAATGGTGTAAGGGAGGCGGAGGACTTTGTGCGGCTGCCTTTAATCCTGACGTGCAGGGGATGCCCTCCCAGACAGCCCTGGGCCGTGGGCTCTTGACCCTTGCCCTGTCGGCTTCCTGCAGCTGGGGAGCCCTGGGTGTGCATCACGCCCGTGAAGGGGAAACACTAGGACTCACGCTGCCGTCTGACTAGCATTGTACTGAAACTGAGCGCTGACTGCCGCTCGAGTAGGGAGAGGAGCAGCTGAGGGGAGTGGAGCCCACATCGGAGTCTGGCTGCAGCCCCGGCCCTGCACTCGTCCATGCATGTCGCGGCGGGGAGCTCCTGGGCGCTTCTGGCTGTTGGGCATTGAAACCAGAGGAGCTGCGAGTGCCCCGTATGGGTGTGTATTTATCCTCACTCTCTCTGTGTTTCCTGGTGATTCATCCCCAGCTAAACTTGCCTTTAGTTACAGACCAGCCAGCCGCTGCTTTCCGTTTCCACTCTCCACTCGCTCATCATTCCTGCGTTCTCTCTACGTCTCACACGTTCTTGGGCGTAACCAACACCCCATGAACGGGGCTTGCACGGTCTGGTCAGTTTGGGAGCAAGTAAGCACCTCTCCCCACCTCAGGTGCATTTGGCCCTTGAGGGCAGGTGCCCACAGTGTCTCAGCCGGACCATAAAATCAGTTTTTCTAACGTCTGACCAGCAGAAGCAACTAATGCTGTTTACGGTCCAGACTGTGGGGATGAGGTATACACCGCCATGCAGGGCGTCACCCCACACTTTCCTGTCCTACCGTAATCATCCGTGTGCAGGGGAGACACCCTGAGGTGCTGGAGGCCTGCAGCTTCTGGACAACCATGGGGAGATGGCAGAGGACACGGCTACGTGACAGATCGTTCCCACTTCAGTGTCCTGTGTACTCGTCGTCTTCTGTTGCATGCATGGCAAAGCACCCACCCGCCGAACGATGTGGTGTAGACCACGATACTCAGCTGAGCCATGGGATGAATGGGGGTGCTGTGCCGTTGCCGCCCGTCCTTGCTGGCAGGGCCAGGAGCCCCGAGCACTCAGTGGTGAGCAGCAGTCCCGCTGAGGCAGTTCTCCGCTCCTCTCCGCTTCTGTCAGCCGAGTGCCCCTTGTGCCAGGTGGGCAGGTGAGCCCACGCCCTCGTCCCCATCGTGAGTACGTGACCGTACATGGCAAACAGGACTTTGCAGATGCGATTCAGTTAAGGGCCTTGAGAGGGGAGATTGTCCACACAGACCCAGTGCAATCACAAGGGTCCCTAAAAGTGGAAGAGAGGGCAGCAGACCACACTGGGAGACATGACCGTAGGAGGAAGACGCAGATGGACGCGGCTTTGCCGACTTTGAACTGAAGAACGGGGCTCGCAGCCAACGCATGCGTGAAGCATCCAGAGGAGGGCCAGGCAAGGAATGGGTTCTCTCTGGAGCCTACGGAGGGCAACCAGTCCTGCAGACACCTGCAGACAGGTGAGGTCGTGGTGATTCGCTGCGGCGGCCGTGGAAGGCCAAGGACTTTTTAGAATTCAGTCCTTTTAAACAATGACGTTGATACTGATGAGGAGGACGAGGGGCTGCCAGGGACCGAGGCAGGACCTGTTCTTGCATGGGAAGGCAATAAGCCACGAAGAGTCATCTGCCAGGAAGAACAGGCTCCAGAGTAATTCCTGAAGGTGTTGTGGACCCTGAGGCAAGGCTTCCTGGCAAGGGGCGGGTCGGGGCTGCACCCGGAAGAGCACTAGTGTGGGAACGGGACACGGTGGGGTGAACTGCCGTCTTCTTGTGACCCATGTGTGAACTGAGCCCCACGTCTGGGTCCCCGCGTGTGCGAAGCCACAGGGCCGGTGTCCTCGCTTGTGGCTCAGTGGAGGCTGGCTCCCAGGGTCTGCCAAAGCTCTGGGCGCACAGGAGAACCGTTGCTTCTGGGAGTGTTCGCCTTAGTGGAGGGGCCACGATCTTTCTTAGAGATGTTTTGGGGAACATACTTTTTAACTTTTTGGTAACTGGGGGGCTTCTATTGTTGTGTGTGTGGTTTTATTTTTTTTAAGAGAGAGACAGAGAGCATGGAAATGGGGTGAGAAGGGGCAGGGGGAGAGGGAGAATCTTAAGCAGACTTTGCACTGAGCGAGGAGCCCAACGTGGGCTTGATGCCATGACCCTGAGATCATGACCTGAGTGGAAATCAAGAGTCAGATGCTTAACCGACTGAGCCACCCAGGCACCCGGGGTGGGGGTGGGGGGCTCCTGTTTTTAAAGCGATAGGATCTTCGGAAAGTCATAAATAACAGGATGCTATTCAGTATCGGGACGCTGGGTGGGTGTGAGCAGAGACTGGCAGGAATCTAGGAAAGAGGGAGATGGAGAGGCCGGGACCTTGGACTGTGTGTGGGCCGTGGGTAACCGGGGGTGGTGGGAGTGGAGTGTGTGGGGAAGTGCCCAGAGCTTTCCGTCAGTGCTGGCGCTGATCCGAATGCTGGCTCCCACGCTTCAACTGTGTGAATGTGGG
The DNA here is from genome assembly GCF_002007445.2 of Ailuropoda melanoleuca. Lineage (NCBI taxonomy): Eukaryota > Metazoa > Chordata > Mammalia > Carnivora > Ursidae > Ailuropoda > Ailuropoda melanoleuca. The sequence goes on along the minus strand of NC_048218.1, from coordinate 211,769,077 downwards.
GAAGCACAGACACTGTCCAGTGCTTGGTTTCTACAGTTCTTCACTGAAGCGCTTGTACGTGTGCTGGTCCACCCAGTCCAAGCCACAATCAGTGGGGAGACCACCGTGACTTTATTTACCATCAAGAAGGACGTTGCCCCAACTGCCATACACTGTCTTGCATCTTCATTTCAGAGATGCTAAGATGTGAAAGGCCGTGTGTCTTGGAGTTGATGAGCCGTACGATACCTGTCTCACATGTGAGGAACAAACGAGTATCTAGCATGAAGCGGGGACTCAGAGCACCAGCTCTTTCCTACCTCTCGTGCCCTAATCTACCCTCTCACCCGTTCTAAAATGCCCTCTGTAGATCACCTTCTGGACGTGGCATTTCCTATTAACTGCAAACATGTCACCCACACATGGGGTGACTGCGTGCCCCAGTTTGCCCGGGACAGCACTGGCTGACACTAGCATCCACTCTCAAAGCTTCCCTCTTTGGAAGGGACGTTGTATTGTGACCTATTTGCAGGGACGAGGATGCCAGCAGAGCAGATCTCATGCCCACAGTGTGGCTAGGCATTGGGCAAGAGGGGGACGGGCACCCGTGCCGACCATGGCTGCTACTGGGGACTTGCACCGGGAGCCCCTCAAGGACGAGGGTGAGGCTGGGGCCTGCATGGCTGCGGGTGTGCCTTGGGCTGGTGCTGACGGCAGCCACACGTGTTGGAGCTGGTCAGCCCCGGACGCGAGCGTGTAGGATGTGCTCTGGGGCCGTCGGTGCCTGCCCCCTCACAGGGCTCCAGAATGGACCGGACAACCCACTTAACTGGTCTTTAGAGTGGAAGGCTTCAAATCTAATCAGTTTAAATCCAAATTGATTAATTCCTCTCGAGCTCAAATTGTCCTCGAGTTTTACTGTCTTGACTAATTCAAGTGATCTTCTGTTTGTTCTAACGGCAGAGCAGCAAGAACCGTCTTCGTATCTTAATAACCCCAACCCACAAGTTCCATCTCGTGCTGCACTTAGGGATTATCTGGGAGGACTTTCTAAATGCTGAGATCCAGGTCCCACCCCCGACTAATAAATCAGACTCCAGGCAGTGGGGCCCAGCTCTGTACCCCTAGAACTGTGCACACAAGGGAAGAGCCCCTGTCTGGTCTGCTGTCCTTACAGATAGGAGGATGTCCAGGGACCAAGAGGTGGAACGCAGGCACTGGGGAGCCCGCCGGAGCTCCCGGCACCAGTCCCCAGCACCCCACACAGTGTGCGGGGCGGACATGGTTGGGTCCCATGGGAGACGGTAGGCCACGGATCGTCTCCCAACAGCCTTTACGGGTCAGGAATAAGACCTATTGGGAATCGTCTTCATCTAAAAATAGATATTGTTTGAACTTGACCAGGGCATATAATGTATAAATAGGACTTAATATTAGAAATTACATTTTCCCTGTGTAACAGTCACTGCTATTAAATTGGAAAGTTACATGGAAACCTCTTAGTGACTAGAAGTGGTACTGATTTGGCATCTTAAATGTGGACCGTGTCTGCTGGCGCTAAGGGAAGGTAGTTCTGAAGGTGGGAAGGCACCTGCGTGCTTTGGGGATGAGGTCTGTCGCGGGACTTCTGCCCCAAGTTCAGTCGAGATTGCACGGATGTCGCAGGGCTCCGTCATGTCTGTGGAGCACATTCACAGAGAAAGCGTTAAGTAATTAAATCCAGGCTAATGGGCTATTTAGCAACTGAGCTGATGTCTATAACACATATCCCATGTAATTCTTTTTAAGAACTGAGTCTTAACCACAGCACATTCTCTGCTTAAGGAGAAATAATAAAACTGAATCAATTCTTCATTATGCTCTCAATGAATAAAATCCACAGATCACTAAAACACCTTATATCTGTCATTAGTTCCGATATTCTCCAGCTCACCTTTCCCAGATGACAGAATCGTCCTGTTCTGTTCTTGTTGGCGCCCCCGCTGGACTCCGCGTGGGAACGGCAACACATTCACAAGGCTGCAGGTGGTGAGGCCAGGTACTTACTGAGCCCTGTGTGCGTGGCGCTGCACCAAGTGGTTGGTACTGAATTCATTTATCCTGGCACCCTCCTACGACATATGAGTAACCCTATGACAGGAAACCGTAGGAGAGGCAACTTAAATAATGCGTCAAAATCACAGGGCTAATAGGGTTGCTTATCACCATTCAAGGCCCAAACACTAATTTGCCCAAGGTCGTTCAACTAGGGGGACATGGGAGTCCCCATCGGTCAGCGTGACTCTGCAATCCATGCAATACGTGTTCCCCAGACCGCATAATAGTAGCTCGCCCAATGCAAGGCCTACATGGTTAACCCTCGTCAACCCTTCTGGGCTGTGGTTGAGATCACTCCGGTTGCTTCACTTTCAAACTTTTCCCAGGACACTTGTGAAAGAATAGGTGTCAGGGGTCGTTCCTTCTCCAGAGGTTGCCGTCTGAAACCGTTCCCAGAGGAGTGTTTCCTCACTCTGTTAACACATATTTATTGAGTTCCTACTATGGGCAGACAGTGCTGGACTCCAGACACATAGAGATCAGTGAAAACACACGGTTCTGAATTCAGGGAGCTTAGTCTCAACATCCATGAAATAATCCACGTGTCAAATGTTGCCCAAAATGTGAGGTAAATACCCCTGCACTTCAGCATTTCATCAGTATAGCCTCTAATTTCAAATAACAAAACTTACTGTTGAAAATAACCTGCTGGTGATGGAGCTTAAAAATTCTACCCTTACTCTATGCCCCCGAGCGTTACGGCATTAAAATCAACACCAAAGGACTGGAAATCGGAAGGGAACGATTAACCTACTCTTACGTAATTTAAAAAAACGTCAATTCCAGTATAGTTCACATACAGTGTAATGTTAGTGTCAGGTGTGTGGTGTAGTGATTCAGCACGTCCAGACACCACCGGTGCTCATCCCCACCCCCATTCCCCTGCCCCGACCCCCTCCCCTCTGGTGACCAGCCGTGTGTTCTCTAGAGTTAAGAGTCTGTTTTCTGGTTTTTCTCTTTTTTTTTCCTTTGTTTGTTTTGTTTCTTACATTCCACATATGAGTGAAATCATAGGATATTTGTCTTTCTCTGACTTATTAAATGTATAAATTTAAATTCAGATCGCATCCTACTTACACCATGATTTTCAGTCACAACCAGAGAACACACAAATATTTTTGATTGTTTATGCTAATCCACAAATTTTAAAGCATGTTGTTTCTTCCTCAAGTACCAAGAAAAGTAGACGACATTGTGATTAAAAAAAAAAGATCCACTTCTTTCTCCTTAATCTACTTAAACTGTGTAACAAATGCTCCTGGGCATTGGGTGTCCACGGGGGCAGGCTGAAGGCTCTGGAATCCCACACAGGTCTGCGCCCGCAGGGCACCAAGGGCCTCTGTGTCAGCGAGAAGGCAAGAGGGCTGATTGCAAGTGGTGCCTTGGATTCAGTCATTCCACAGGACCTGCGTTCCCCAAGTTCGTTTGTACTTGGGGTGTCCGTACCGGCGCAGGGACCGTTCCTCACTGTGGTCCGTGATCTGTAAAGCTGGCAGAGGAGAGCACATAGACGATGCAGGCTAGCGACCCCTCTGAGTGGAATCCTCCACCCTTGAGATGTGACCACCCAGGCTGCCTTCAGCAAGAATGCTGGTAAACTGGCTTAGCCAGAATCCCCCGGACCCTCACCCTCGGACCCTCGGGTCTCTTCTCAGCAGTTTGCTACCCATTCACTCTCTCCCTCTGCCCTCAGCTGTAAATCCCCAGCTGTCTTGGCTACATTCGGAGTTCAGCCTGGCCTTTCTCCCCAGACGCAGTGGCCTTGACGACTGTCAGTAGACCCACATGAAGTCTTCTCTACCATTTTTACAAATGTCACAATAAAATTTTTCTTTCTCAGCAACCATCAACATCGTCCATCCCCAGAACTTTTTCATCTTGAAAAACTGCCACTCTGTCCCACTCAACACTAGCTCCCCATTCCCCCTCCCTCCTGCCCCCGCACCCGCCGTCCCACTGTTGCCCTCTGTGGATTTGAGGACTCCAGGTCCCTCATACCAGTGTATTTATATTGTGGTTGGCCTTTGGTGTCTGGTCTCTTTCCCTCAGTGTAACGTCCTCAGGTCCGTCCTTGTTGCAGCTGGTGTCAGGATCTCCTTCCTTTTTAAGGCCGGAGAGTATTTCATCGTGTGTATATCGCATTTTATCCATTCGTCTCTGATGAACACGTGGATTGCTTCCACCACTTGGCTCTTGTGAATAATGCCGCTATGAACATGTGTGTACCAGTATCTTTTTGAGTCCGGGCTTTCAGTTCTTTCGAGTGTGCACTCAGAAGAACAATTGCTGGATCATATGGCAACCAATTCCGTTTGGGGGGGAACTGCCGTCCTGTTTTCCACGGTAGCTGCACCATTTCGCATTCTCACCAGCAGTGCACAAAGGGTCCAGTTTCTACACATCCTTGCCAACACTTGGTTTTTTTCTGGGTTTTGCTGGTTTTTTAAAAAATAATGTCTATCCTGAGGGTATCTCGTTGTGGTCATGATTTGCATTTCCCTAATGACTGCTGATGTTCAGTATCTTTTCATGTGTTTATTGACCATTTGTATATCCTCTTTATAAAAACATCTGTTCAAATCCTTTGCCCATTTTTTAAATGAATTGTTTGGGTATTTTTGTTGCTGTTGTTGCGTCTAAGAGTCTTTCTACATTCTGTATATTAATCCTTTATAAGACACGTGATTTGAAAATATTTTCTCCCATACTGTGTGTTCCCTTTTCACTTTCTCGATAATGTTCCTTTATACACAAAAGGTTTTAATTTTGATGAAGTCCAATTTATTTATTTATTCTTTTGTTACCTGTGCTTTTGGTGTCCTATGCAAGGAATCATTGCCATATCCCCCCATGTCATGAAGCTTTCCTCCTAGGTTTTCTCTTAAGAGTTATACTTTTACCTCTTATATTTGGGTCTTTGATCCATTTGGGGTTCATTTTTTAATATGGTATAAAATACAGGTCCACATTTATTCTTTTATTTATGGATATCCAGTTATCCCAGCACCATTTGTTGAAAAGACTGCCCTTTCCCCATTGAGTGGCCTTGGCAACCTTGTCAAAAGTTATTTGACATATATGTGAGAGTTTATTTCTGAGCTCTATAATATTCCAAAGTTCTGTTTGTCTTTATGTCAACACCTCACTGCTTTGACTAATGTTACTTTGTAGTAAGTTTTGAGATCAGTAAGTGTGATTTCAACTTTGTTCTTCTTTTCCAAGATTGTTTTGGGTATTCAGGGTCCTTTGAGATTTTATGTGAATTTTAGGATGGATTTTTCCTAAGTGGGGCACTGCAAAAAGTGAGGGAACTGCAAAAACGTCATTGGGATTTTGACAGGGATTGCATTGAATCTGTAGATTGCTTTCCGTGGTATTGACATCTTAACACTATTGAGTGATACAATCCATGAACATGGGATGTCTTTCCATTTATTTGGGTCTTCTTTAATTCTTTCAGCAATGTTTTGTAATTTTCAGTGTACAAGTATTTCACTTCTTTGGCTAAGTTTATTTACTTAAATATTTTATTCTTTTGATGCTATTGTAAGTGGAGTTTTCTTAATTACCTTTTCGAATTGTTCATTGTTAGTGTATAGAAACAACTCATTTTGCATGTTAATTTTGTGTGCTACAACTTTGCTGAATTCATTCATTGGTTTTAATAGTCTTTTTGTAGAATTTTTAGGGTTTTCTACATATAAGATCATGTCATCTACAAATAGATAATTTTTCTTTTTCCTTTCCAATTTATATGCTTTTCTTTCCTTTTCTTTTCTTTTTTTTTTAAGATTTTATTGATTTATTTGACAGAGATAGAGACAGCCAGCAAGAGAGGGAACACAAGCAGGGGGAGTAGGAGAGGAAGAAGCAGGCTCCTAGTGGAGGACCCTGATGTGGGGCTCGATCCCAGCATGGGATCATGCCCTGAGCCAAAGGCAGATGCCCAACGACTGCGCCACCCAGGCGCCCCTTCTTTCCTTTTCTTGCTTAATTGCTCTAGTAAGTACTTGCAATATAATGTTGAACAGAAGTGGCAAACACAGGCATTCTTGTCTTTTTCCTGCCCTCAGAGGAGAAGTTCTCAGTCTTCCCCCATTGAGTATGATGTCTGCTGTGGGTTTTTCTGTGTGACCTTTATAATATGTGACCTTTAGTATGTGGCAATCTCCTTCTCTTCCTAGCTTGTTGAGTTTTTTTTAATCATGAAAGGTGTTGAATTTGTTGAATGCTTTTTCTGCATTAACTGAAGTGATTATGTTGAATTTCCCCCCCTTCATTTTGTCAAAGTGGTATAGTACATTGATAAACTTTAATGTGTTGACCATCCTTGAATGCCAAGAACAAATCACACATAATGTGTAGTTTTTTTAATAAACTGCTGAATTCTGTTTGCTGGTATTTTGTTGAGGGATTTCACATCAGTATTCATAAAGATACTGATATATAGCTTTTCTTGTATTGTCGTTATCAGGCTTTGGTATCAAGACAGTGTTGGCCTCATAGAATGAGTTAGAAAGTGTTCCCTCCTCTTCAATGTTTTGGACGAGTTTGGGAAGGATTGGTGTTAATTCTGCTTTAAATGTTTGGTAGAATCCACCTGTGCGACCATCTGATTCAGGGCTGTTTGTTTGTTTGTTTGTTTGTTTGTTTAGAGGTTTCTGATGACTCGTTCAATCTCCCTGCTAGTTCTAAGTCAGTTCAGATTTCCTGTCTCTTCATGATTTCATCCAGGTAGGCTTGTGTTTTAGGAATTTGTGTATTTTATCTAGATTATCTGATTTCTTGGCATGCACTTGCTCAGAATATTCTCTTATAATACTTATTATTTCTTACTATACTTTTGAAGGTATCAGATATTATTATTTTAAAGTATTACCTAATCAATTTGATTATTTTTCATTGTTTATCTGTGTGCATTATAAATATTTTTTTCTAGAGATTGTTTCACCATGTCTGATCCCTTTTTCACCCCGTAACTCTACTTGCCTGTAAAGCTCTTATCCACACACTGCCCAGTCTTTAGTTTATGGGATTCATCCATGTGGATTCATATTCAAGTCCCAGATGCCAAATATCAGCATTTCCTGAGCACGTGGTTAAGATGCACTGTTATGCTGTGGAGAATGAGTGGGGATTGGTGTGGGGACACTGCAGATGCTGGGGAGTTCACATCAGATGAGTTTGTGGGATCTAAAGTTCCCTTGCATTGTTCTGGTTTCCTGCATGAGTGTTTGATGGGCTCAAAAGTACAAAACTCCCTAAGCTGTTTACTGGTGTCCTCAGCCTCTCGCTGTCTGAGATGACAGTTTCAAACACACTTGTGTTCTCTTAGTGGCTGTTTGCTTATCTTGCTCTTACATCAGGCAGGATATTCCCTGTTATTTTCCATCCCATTCCTTTTTAGGGGACCATTACTGAAAAATAGAACAAGCTCGAATGCAGGTTTTCACAATGGGGTAAATCAGGTGTTCTAGCCAGGATGCATATTTAAATAATCCCTTTGCTTTGTGGCAATTGAAACATTCTTTTTGTGAATTCCTGACATGAATTAGTCACACAAATTAATTCCAACTCACAGATTCAGGAGCCAAAATAAATCAGGCCCTGTATATAAAAATGTGTCTTCTGGGAAAGTAAGATTTTTATTAAACACTGAAACAATGACCCCTGACACTGGGCTGTCAGCCTTTAATCCCCCTGGCCGCCAATCGGACGTGCACCCGGGGAGGAGGGGTGCCACCACCACGCCATGCTGCCATCCTGGCACCGGGGCTCGGAGCTGTGGCCCCTCTCACTGCTTTGGTGCGTTCCACGCACATGCTGGCGAGTGACAGGAAGCAGGCTGACAGCGCACTGCTGGGCCCCTGAGGAGCTGCTGGGACACCCTCTTCACGCACTTGTTGCTTGTGTTTCGGGAGCCTTGCATTTGTCGGTGTCAAAGCAGAGCTCATGATTCTCAGGCAGGGACCCAGCCCCGCGTAGCACCCCCACCTGCCTAAGACCGACAGCACCAACTCATGGAGAATCTTCTTGATAGCCTCCATACGACTTGCCAAATGAACGCAGGTGTGGACAAGACCCTGTCCTGCCCCGTGCTGGTCCAGCCCACCGTCTGCGGACGTGTCTGTCTGTCTTTACTAATCACATGTGTCCATGAACGCAGGGTCTGCACCTTCACTCTGACTCTCCCCGATGCCCAGGGCCCTGCACCCAGAGAACCCCCAGAAGCTCTGAGCTTCAAACCCAGCTGTTCCTCCCTTTTTCTCACAGTGCATTTGTCAGTAGTGAGTACTAAGTGTCAGCATGTAGGAAGTTGGGCCATGGAGAGTGTGGGGCACACTCCTGAGGACTGGCTGTGGCCCAGAAAACAGAACAGAGCCAACGGGTAGAGCAAGCCCAGACGTAGAGAGACCCATGAGGATCAGGGGCCCCAGGGGCATTCAAACAGAGCAGTGTCGCAGGAGAGAGGCAGGATGTGATTCTTCATTCTCCTTCCAACGTGGGTCTGTGCCCTGCGGAGGCAGGGGCAGGGAATCCAGAGGGTCTTTGGGATGTCCTAAAGAGTTTACGGGGCAAGGTGACTGCCAGTGTCAGACAGGGACCCAAGGTCATAAACCTGGTGGGTAGAAAGGCCCACAGAGGAGTCCAGTTGCACAGAGCTGGGCAGGCCATTGTGGGGAGGCCCGTCCATTCAAGCGAGGCTCTCGTGCTGGGTTATCTGGACATGCACGCCCAGCGCTCCTGCCTGCACGCTCCCCCTCGGCTTTCCCTATGGTCCGAACAGCTGGCAGGCTCCAGGCAGAGGGCGTCCCGTCCCACTGCCCTGTCCTCCCTTACCTTTGTACGCAGAGTGGAAAACCAGGGCCAGGTCACATCTAGCACCATGCAAACTGGAGATCCCGCTCACATACCTAAAGTCAGGTCTGACTGCACTGTCAGCACAGGAGACACAAGCAACTCAACCCAGAAAGACAATTAAGTGTTTTCAGTCTATGCAGGGACCTGGCTTTAGGGTCCTCTTTCACGTCTGGGAAATCGTAGCTTCTTGCCTGTAGTTTATGTCAGTGTTCGTCTCAGCGTCTCTCCCTCCCCTCCCCTCGTCTCTCTGTCTCCGTCCGTCTCTCACACATGCCGTCCAGGTCCCTCCGGCATCCAAGGCACTGTCACTCTCTCGCACGTTTGCTCGCCAGGCTTTCAGCCTCAGAACGCCTGCACCAGGATGTGCTGTGGGTGCAGAGTGAGCTCTGGGCGGCAGACTTTCCCAGAAGGAGCTTCGTGGACAGGCTTCTGCCGGCACCGTGGGCAGCCTGCCTGACTCCCGCCCAGGCTTTGGTGTTTGTTTTGCAGTGTCACCCTCGCCTTGTGGCAAGGCGTGCTGAGGCTGACGGAGAATGAGGGTCGCAGGCATATGGCAGCCGGCTCTCGAGCTTTGAAGAAATATGGCAGCAAATCTGGAAAACGTGAAACAGGGCATCTGGAGGAACATGATCAGCCCCACAGATACTCTGGATGAAAGCAGCGATGGGGAAGTGAGCTGGCCAAATATTTATCAGCAAGTGGGTTGTGGGGCTGTGGCAGTGAACCCAGCCGACACCTCATTAAGAGCTGTGTGCTGTTGGCTTCCTTGCATGACTCGGGTTCCACCTGGGATCGGAAGACAAGCATGTGAATCAGAGAGAATTCGGGGGGGATCAGAGACAGGAAAGATAGCAGGACAAGAGAGCTTGCAGAAGGCAAACCTGAAGCATGGTCTCATCAAGCGGGGTGGACAGAGCTCGGGCGGCTCGGTGCGGACAGCGTCTGAAGCCATCCAACACGGCAGACTCAAGCCTACGGGAATTCTCTCTTCTGATTCAACAGGAGTCCTCTAACAATAAAGTATTTCTGTCTTGATCCTTGTTGAGATGGTGTTAAAGGGCATCTGTCGGTTTCCGGCATTAGAAGTAGGTCATGTGACTGTAATTAAACTGAGTGGAGTCCTTATTTCTGATGCGCCCTGCAGGGCCTCGCCCGTCCCTCTGAGCATGACGGTTAGGGCTCCTCAGCGCCGTGCTGGGGGAAACACGCACCGACCCCCGGATGGAGCCTGTGGGTTTGGTTTGCTGATCTTACAGAGCCTCAGTAACACTTAATTGTGCTGTTCCTCTTTGTACCAGAGAGATTCTCTGCAAGGAGTGAAATTCTCATTTATTGAACGTTTTCATAAAAAAGGTTTTACAGTGATAGTTTCAGACAACAGGCCACCCTTCCTGTACAGTGTGTTTCGTTCCTAGATTAAAGAGTGAGTTTGGGATATGGGGCTGGCCAGCCCGGGGGACAGGACCCTGGGAGGGTCTTCTGTCGTAGGCCCTTCTGTTACCCACACGCGCTCTCCAGGCAGGATTGGGATGTGGGCCACAGCACAAGGTACAGCTGCACTGGGCGAAGGACGTCAGCCGAGGTCAGGCATCCAGGAATCCTCCTCATGAAGAATGAGCAGAGTAATACATAGAGGAAGGATGGGAACCTCTCTTTTTATATTTTATTTTATTGTTAATAAATGAGGACCACTCCATCAGCAGGAAATGGTAACGGGGACAGCGGGGCCGCCTCGGTGACTTTGGTAAGGAGTTGTTGCTGCCTGGACATATCACAGGTGACCTCAAGTGTCTCTGCTCCAGATTCTCTGGCTGCACGGTCATCAAAGTGTCTCCCTCATTTCTAGAACCCAGGCTGGAAAACAGAGAGTGCTGAGTGAAAGCAGACCCAGTTTGCCTTTTACAAAGTAGTTCTAGGGGAATGGCAGCTCCATGAATGGAAAGGGTGCATGCTAGCATCAGATGTTGTCATTACCAGAAATAAAATCACAAACAACAAAAGCATGGGGCACCTGGGTGACTCCGTCGGTGAAGCGTCTGCCTTCAGCTCAGGTCATGATCCCAGGGTCCCAGGGATCGAGTCCTGTATCAGGCTCCCTGCTCAACGGGGAGTCTGCTTCTCCCTCTCCTTCTGCCCCCTTCCGGCTCTCTCACTGACACACTCTGTTTCTGTCAAATAAATAAATAGAATCTTTAAAAAATATTTAAAAAACAACAGAAGCAGACAGGGATATTAGAGAAGTGGGAGGTCACAGAACAAAGTACCACTAAATTCTTTTTTATTTAAATTTTTATTTATTCTTTATTATGTTAGTCAGCATACAGTACATCCTTAGTTTTGGATGTAGTGTTCCGTGATTCGTTGTCTGCGTGTAACACCCAGTGCTCCATGCAATACCTGCTCTCCTTACTACCCTTCACCAGGCTAACCCAACCCCATCCCCTCTGAAACCATCAGTTTGCTTCCCAGAGTCCAGAGTCTCTCATCGTTCATCTCTCCCTCTGATTTCCCCACTTCATTTTTCCCTTCCTTCTCCTGATGTCCTCCATGCTATTCCGTATGTTCCACATGTAAGTGAAACCATGTGATAATTGTCTTTCTCTGCTTGACTTATTTCACTTAGCATAATCTCCTCCAGTTCCATCCATGTTGATGCAAATGTTGGGTAATCATCCTTTCTGATGGCTGAGTAATGCTCCATTGTATATATGGACCACATCTTCTTTATCCATTCATCTGTTGAAGGGCATCTTGGCTCCTTCCGCAGTTTGGCTATTGTGGACATTGCTGCTATGAACATTGGGGTGCAGGTGCCCATTCTTTTCACTACCTCTGTGTCTATGGGGTAAATACCTAGTAGTGCAATTGCTGAATCATAGGGTAGCTCTATTTTTAACTTTTTGAGGAACTTCCATACTGTTTTCCAAAGTGGCTGTACCAACTTGCATTCCTACCAACAGTGTAAGAGGGTTCCCCTTCTCCACATCCTCTCCAACATTTGTTGTTTCCTGCCTTATTAATTTTTTATAATAATTTTTTATTGTTATGTTAGTCAGCATACAGTACATCCTTAGTTTTGATGTAATGTTCCATGATTCATTATTTGCGTATAACACCCACTGCACCATGCAATATGTACCCTCCTTAATACCCATCACCAGCCTATCCCAGTCCCCCACCCCCTCCCCTCTGAAGCCCTCAGTTTGTTTCCCAGAGTCCATAGTCTCTCATGGTTCATTCCCCCTTCTGTTTAACCCCCCTTCATTCTTCCCTTCCTTCTCCTACCGATCTTCCTGCTATTTCTTATGTTCCATAAATGAGTGAAACCATATGATAATTGTCTTTCTCTGCTTGACTTATTTCACTTAGCATAATCTCCTCCAGTCCCGTCCATATTGCTGCAAATGTTGGGTAATCGTTCTTTTTGATAGCTGAGTAATATTCCATTGTATATATGGACCACAACTTCTTAATCCAGTCATCTGTTGAAGGGCATCTCGGCTCCTTCCATGATTTAGCTATTGTGGACAATGCTGCTATGAACACTGGGGTGCATATGGCCCTTCTCTTCACTACGTCTGTATCTTTGGGGTAAATAGCCAATAGTGCAATGGCTGGGTCATAGGGTAGCTCTATTTTTAACTTCTTAAGGGACCTCCACACTGTTTTCCAAAGTGGCTGTACCAACTTGCATTCCCACTAACAGTGTAAGAGGGATCCCCTTTCTCCACATCCTCTCCAACATTTGCCATTCTAACTGGTGTAAGGTGGTATCTCAATGATTTGAATTTCTCTGATGGCTAATGATGTTGAACATTTTTTGTGTGTCTGTTAGCCACTCGTATGTCTTCTTTGGAGAAGTGTCTGTTCATGTCTTCTGCCCATTTTTGGACTTATTTGTTTTTTGGGTGTTGAGTTTGAGAAGTTCTTGATAGATCTTGGATGCCAGCCCTTTATCTGTAATGTTATTTGCAAATGTCTTCTCCCATTCTGTGGGTTGCCTCTTTGTTTTGCTGTTTGTTTTGCTGTACAGAAGCTTTTTATCTTGATTAAGTTCCAAAAATTCATTTTTGCTTTTGTTTCCCTTCTCTTTGGGGATGTGTCTTGAAAGAAGTTGCTCTGGCCAATATCGAAGAGGTTACTGCCTATGTTCTCTAGGATTTTGATGGATTCCTGTCTCACGTTGAGGTCTTTCATCCATTTAGAGTTTATCTTTGTGTATGGTGTGAGAGAATGGTCAAGTTTCATTTTTCTGTATATAGCGGTCCAATTTTCCCAACACCATTTATTGAAGAGACTGTCTTTTTTCCATTGGATATTTTTTCCTGCTTTTTTGAAGATTAGTTGACCATAGAGTTGAGGGTCCACATCTGGCCTCTCTATTCTGTTCTGTTTTTGTGCCAGTACCATGCTGCCTTGGTGATCACATCTTTGTAATGTAGCTTGAGATCAGGCAACATAATGCCCCCAGCTTTGTTTTTCTTTTTCAATATTTCCTTGGCAATTCAGGGTCTTTTCTGGTTCCATATGAATTTTAAGATTGTTTGTTCCAGCTCTTTGAAAAATGCCATTGGTATTTTGATCGGGATGGCATTGAAGGAATAGATTGCTCTGGGCAGCAAAGACATTTCAACAATGTTTATTCTTCCAATCCATGAGCATGGAATGTTTTTCCATCATTTTGTGTCTTCTTCAATTTATTTCATAAGTGTTCTGTAGTTTCTAGAGTATAGATCCTTTACCTCTTTGTTTAGGTTTATTCCAAGGTATCTTATGGTTTTTGGTGCTATTGTAAATGAAATCAATTCCCTACTTTCACTTTCTATAGTTACATCGTTAGTATATAGAAAAGCAACTGATCTCTGTGCATTGATTTTGTATCCTGCCACATTACTGAATTGCTGTATGAGTTCTAGTAATTTGGGGGTGGAGTCTTTGGGTTTTCCACATAAAGTATCATGTCATCTGCAAAGAGAGAGAGTTTGACTTCTTCTTTGCCAGTTTGAATACCTTTTATTTCTTTTTGTTGTCTGATTGCTGATGCTAGGACTTCTAGTACTATGTTGAACAATAATGGTGACAATCCTTGTCATGTTCCTGATCTTAAGGGAAAAGCTCTTAGCTTTTCCCCATTAAGAATGATATTCGCTGTGGGCTTTTCATAGATGATTTTTATGAAATTGAGGAAAGTTCCCTCTATCCCTACACTCTGAAGAGTTTTAATCAGGAAAGGATGCTGTATTTTGTCAAATGCTTTTTCCGGATCAATTGAGAGGATCAAATGGTTCTTGTCTCTTCTGTTATTGTGCTCTATCACATTGATTTGTGAATGTTGAACCACCCTTGCACCCAGGAATAAATCCCATCTGGTCGTGATGGATAATCCTTTTAATGTACTGTTGGATCCTATTGGCTAGGATCTTGTTGAGAATTTTGGCGTCCATATTCTCTGGTCTGTAATTCTCCTTTTTGATGGGGTTCTTGCCTGGTTTTGGGATCAAGGTAATGCTGGCCTCATAGAATGGGTTTGGAAATTTTCCTTCTGTTTCTATTTTTTGGAACAGCTTCAGGAAAAATAGGTATTATTTCTTCTTTGAATGTTTGGTAGAATTCCCCGGGGAATCCGTCAGGCCCAGGACTCTTGTTTTTTGGAAGGTTTTTGATCACTGCTTCAATTTCGTTACTGGTTTTTGGCCTATTCAGATGGTCAGTTTCTTCCTGTTTCAGTCTTGGTAGTTTATAGGTTTCCAGGAAGGCATCCATTTCTTCCAAGTTGCTTAATTTATTGGCATATAGTTGCTGCTAATTATTTCTATTTCCTTAGTGTAGGGTCATGATCTCTCATAATTTTATTAACTTGAGCTCTTTCTCATTTCTTTTGGATAAGTCTGGCCAGTGGTTTATCGATCTTATTAATTCTTTCAAAGAACCAGCTTCTAGTTTTGTCCATCTTCTCTGCTGTATTTCTGGTTTCTAACTCATTGATCTCTGCTCTAAACTTTATTATTTCTCTTCTCCTGCTTGGTTTAAGTTTCAGTTGTTGTTCTTTCTCCAGTTTCTTAAGGTGTAAGGTTAGCTTGTGTATTTGGTATTTTTTCTATTTTTTTGAGTGAGGCTTGGATGGCTATGTATTTTCCCCTTAGGACTGCCTTTGCAGTATCCCATAGGTTTTGGACTGATGTGTTTTTGTTCTCATTGGTTTCCATGAATTGGTTAAGTTCCTCTTTAATCTCCTGGTTGACCCAACCATTCTTAAGCAGGATGATCGTTAGCTTCCAAGTGTTTGAATTCCTTCCAAATTTTTTCTTGTGATTGAGTTCCAGTTTCAAAGCATTGTGGTCTGAAAATATGCAGGGAATAATCTCAGTCTTTTGGTATCTGTTGAGACCTGATTTGTGACTCAGTGTGTGTTCTATTCTGGAGAAAGTTCCATGTGCGTTTGAGAAGAATAAGTATTCTGTTGTTTTAGGGTGGAATGTTCTGTATATATCTATGAGGTCCATCTGGTCCAGTGTGTCATTCAAAGCTCTTTTTTCTTTGTTGATTTTCTGTTTAGATGATCTGTCTTTTGCTGAGAGTGGAGCGTTGAGGTCCCCTACTATTAGCGTATTATTATCAATATGTTTCTTTATTTTGGTTAACAGTTGTGTTTATGTAGCTGGCTGCTCCCATTTGGGGGCATAGATATTTACAATTGTTAGCTCTTCTTGTTGGATAGACCCTTTAAGAATGATATAGTGTCCTTACTATAGTCTTTACTTAAAATCTAATTTGTCTGATATAAGAATTCCTACCCCAGCTTTCTTTTAGGTCTGTTGGCATGAAAAATGGTTCTCCATCCCTTCACTTTCAGTCTGGATGTATCTTTAGGTTCAAAATGAGTTTCTTGTAGACAGCAAATGGATGGGTCGTGTCTTTTTATTCAGTCTACAACCCTGTGCCATTTCATGGGAGCATTTAGACTGTTCGCGTTGAGAGTGATTATTGAAAGATATGATTTTATTGCCATTATGTTGCCTGTGACGTCCTTGTTTCTATAGATTGTCTCTGTAAATTTCTGGTCTATATTACTCTTGGGGTCTTTCTTCTTTTATAGAACCCCCCCTTAATATTTCTGGCAGGGCGGGCTTGGTGGTCACATATTCTTTCAGTTTCTGCTGGTCTTGGAAGCTCTTGTCTCTCCATCCATTCTGAATGACAGCCTTGCTGGATCAGTATCCTTGGCTGCACGTTCTTCTCACTTAGTGCTCTGAATCTGTCTAGTCAGCCCTTTCTGGCTTGCCAGGTCTCTGTGGACAGGTCTGACGTTATTCTGATGTTCCTCCCTCTGTACATAAGAAATCTCTTCCCCCTCACTGCTTTCAAGATTGTTTCCTCGGATCTAAGATTTGTGAATTGTACTATTATATTTTGGGGCATTGGTCTGTTCTCATTGATCTTGGGAGGGGTCCTCTCTGCCTCTTGGACATGAATGCTTGTTTCCATCCCCATATTAGGGAAGTTCTCAGCTATGATTTGCTTAAATATCTCTCTCTCTCCACTCCCTCGGGGATCCCAATAATTCTGACATTGGCATATTTCATGGTGTCATTAATCTCTCCGGTCTGATCTTTCGGGCTTTAATCTGTTTTTCCCAGGCCTCCTCAGTTGCCTTCTTTACTGTCATCTTATCTCCTCGCTCACTAAGTCATTCTTCTGCCTTGTTTACCCTGGCCGTCAGAGCGTCAGTTTAGACTGCATCTCATTCATAGCATTTGTAAGTTCGGCCTGATTAGACCTCATTTCTGCCCTTAGAGATTCTATATCGTCACTAATATTTTTCCTCAAGCCTAGATATCATCTTAATAATTGTTACTCTGAAATCCATTTCTGACATCTTGCTTATACTGTATCCATTAGTTCTGTGGCAGAGGCCACAGTCTCTAGTTCTTTTCTTTGTTGGGGGTTCCTCCTCTTTGTCATTCTGATAAAGGGTGGTTGCGGGAATATACAGAGTCCAAATTATTAACCACAACCCAAGCAAGATGCACCTGTTTTATAGGGACCTTAGGGTGTCGTCCTTTTGTTCTTCTGGCCTGTCTTCTGGGGGAGGGGACTGCTGTGCTATTACTCAGCCAGCCCTGCCTGGGTAGAGTTGCCCTTTCCCCTGTCGGGGGGTGGGCTCAGTGAAAACCAGTGTTTTGGGGGCTCTGACAGCTTTCGCTGGTGGCTTTCCACGTCTCTTCTGAGAGTCAGAGCAGAAGTGACCACATCTAAACCTCTGTCTCAGAACAGAGAAATGGCAGTCTGCTCTTCACTGAGCTCTCCAGGCCACACAGTCTCTGTTTCTGTCTGCACTGCTAAAAACCCACAGTGTCCTGGGTCGTGCGCCCCACAGCAACACACCCAGCCGTTGCTCCCAGGGCCGGGCACGTCTCTGCCCTTTGTACTTCTAAAACTGCGAGCCGCCCCCGGTTCACACATGCACACCTGCAGCTCCTGGATCTTGTCAGGGGACTGGACTAAAGTCCTTTCCCCGCTGCTACTGGTTTGTGAGTTGTGCCCGGTCCCCAGTGAGGGACGCTTTTGTGCTCCGGTGTTATTTCACTTTCCCATCGCCAGCTTATGGCAGCTCCCTCCCCCTTCTGTTTATCTTCCGATTTCTGCCGGCAGAATCACAGCTCCATGCTTCATACCTTGAGACAGGTGGTATTTTTCTGCTTGTAGAGATCAGATATATATTCTTACATCTCAGGCTGATTTCACGGGTGTTCAGAATGGCTTGGTAGATATCCAGCTAAATTGGGGGGACCGGTTGAAATAGGGTCCCCTACTCCTCCACCATCTTTCCTCAACTACTGCTAAATCCTGCCAAACGTAGCCAGACGTGAATGTGAGCATTTAGGGCAGAGAGAGGGCATGCCGTGGAGCCCAAGCCAGCACCAGCACACACGCGTGTGCTCCTGCAGGAATGCTCAGGGGCCAGACGTCCCCTGGGTTTGAAGGTCACAGGCTGCGCCAGTAGAAACCCTTCCCCACGGGGCTTCACATTCTCAGGGAAGATGGCAAACCGACACCGGTAATGCAATGAGGAAATCACTCACTGACATACGCACCGTGTAGCATTAAATACTTAATCTGTGGTAACATAAACCTTAAAGATTTATTGTAGTTTTTTCACTAAAATATAAAAAATTGGTGATCACACACTAGAGAATCAGGACTGGCTCCTAGCTCAATTTTTTAAAACTTTTGTTCCAATTCAAACTTGGTGAGTAGGCTGAGAGCAGCTGGTGGGGCTTGAAGGAGTCTGAATTCTAACGGGTGTCTTGAGGAGACCCCAGCCCCCTGGACTCCAGGAGTCTGGCCGCTGGTGGGGAAGGCATCTGGAAACATCCTTGGTCACAGGGTCATGGACTTCAGGGGCCTGAGGGGTGGGAGCTTCCAGTCTAGCGGCGGCAGACATGTAAACAGCTGTGCTTTGTGTTTAAGGGTTCTGATGGACCATGGGCTCCGAGGAGGTAGGGGTCCACATCGCCCCTGCAGGCACAGTGCCGAGGACCTCCTGGAGAGGTGACCCTGACCCCGGGGGGTCAGATGTGCGTGTCCCAGCCCACTGTCTCACAGCCAGGCTGCCCCCACAGCCCCCGGGGTTGCCAAGACTGACCAGTGGGGAACAGTCTGGGAAGACTGTGTTTCTCCCCACAGCAAATGAACACATGGCCAGGCTGAAGAGCTGTGGGCAGTGGAAGCTCGGACAGGGGTTTGTAGGTGCGGGGAGATGATGGGTTCCATATCAGAAAGACCAGGTGGGCATCTCCGTGGAAGGGGGTGGAAAGCAGAGACTTCAAACAAAACAATAAACCAAAGGTAGGGTGTCTCGGTGACAGGCAGAGGCTGGGACGATGACAGAACAGGTGCCAGGGGGTCACAAGGGCTTGGGAAAGTAGGGGTGTGGGATGGGGACTGTGGCCGTCTCTCATCAGATAGCACATTCCAGCCCAGCACTGGAAGGAGACCGTGTCCGTGCTCCGCACCCAGAGGACCCTGACCTCCTCCTGTCCTAGAGCAGGACCCATAGGACTTTGTGACTTTAAGAAGGACTGGAAGGTCCCCCAAACCATGAACCAAAATGTCTCGTCATTTTCTTGAAACTTCCAGAAATGCTTTGAGCAGAGAACAAAACCTTCCACTCCTCAGCAGAAGATGAAAGGCTTGGAATACAAATGCCTCCTTGAAGGCCTGCTTGACTGACAGTCATGGCCCCCAGAGAGCAGTCACTTGATGGGAGGGGGCCCAGCACTGCCAGGTGCCTGAATCTAGGCAGAGAAGCCGCCCAGGGGAGAGAGCACAGGAGGCCGGGGACATGTGCAGGCTTGGGGGTGGCCCCCATGTGCCGCCACTCCGGTATTATAGGGGAGTCCGCTCGGGCCGCTGTGCACGCAGTTTCAGACGCACACAGCTCAGAGGCCACGCACTGTCGAGCCCTTGAGCCGCGTTGCTGGGTAGGGCAGCTGGCACTTTGCGTGCTGTTTTGTCAGGCCAGCTCTGTGATGGCGAAGGGAGCTTCCTTCCCAGAGGGCTTGCTTGCTCAGGCCCTCCCAGCAAGCTCGGACGGGGTTTGACCCCACATTATTACAGGACACTGTCTACCACCCTGTGGGAAACAGACCCGGCCCCTGAGCTTCAGGGTACGTGGGTTCGTTCATGTGGCTGGCCGGGCCACGCTCACCGTGACCGTATGCGTGTGCGTGTGCGTTGTTGGCTGGAGGGGAAGGGTCCTGTTCAGGGGGCGGTGAGCAGGATTTCTTCAGCTGGGTTCACGCTGTATCTAGTTCACAGCACAGACTGGCACAGTGGTCTCCGTGTTCCGTTTCTGCCGTATTTTATACTTGGCAGGTGGAATGCAGCCCTTCGTTGATGAGGTTTTAAAAAGACTTCGATTTTCCAGCAACACTGGAAATTCACTTAGCTGCAGGTGTCCTCAGCCCTCGTCCTGCCTCTCCCCCGCCCCCTCCCAGGACAGTGGGGCCCCCAGTGTCCTCACAATGCTTGCCAGAGGATCCCTGCCAGGCCTGTCCTGTTCAGCAGAGGAGCTGTCATTCCAGACCCTTCCTCCTCTCCCCATCGGTCCATCGCACCAGCGGGTGCCGTGGACACTCGTGGAGCGCTGCAGCTGCACTAAAAACCTATTTGCAGATGGGCCGTGAGCCTCTCCAGCTCCTGGCCTTCCTTTCCAAGATGGAGAGAGGCCACGGAGGAGAGGAGTTACTGGCTTTCCTCTCCCAGTCTGTTTCCACACTGAAGGCGTTTCTCCAGGGTGCATGCTGGTGTTTACATACGTGTGCTTGTCATGTAAAACATAAGCAGTCCTCTGTGTGGCCCTCCGCAGAAGAGCCCCGACCTCTCCCATCTCTGGGGAAAGGGGATTGAGGCGCTTGGGAGGAGAGCGTGTCCGTCCCCACGCCCTAGGAGTTCAGATGGTGCAAACAGACACACAGTCCTGGTGCCAGCCAGACCGCTCTGGCGGGAGCTGCGGGGCAAACCCCTGCCCACGCCGTCCCCTCCCACCCAGCACCGAAGGCACACTCTTCCACCTGTGTTTTCAGACCTGAAGTGAGGGTGCCCCTGGGACCAGCAATATATGCGTAAGGCTCATGTCGTCGTGTGATGGTATTGTAATCTTGAGGTTTGAGGCAGAGATCATCTAAAAAGCACACACAAGCACATCTGATGTGATGACCACTTTTTACTTGAGCTCTGGATGGACTTGGTGCCACATCTCCCCAGAAATGGGGGCTCCCACCGGGGATCACAACCACGGCACGACCCCGGTGATGCCAGGGAGGCCAGGGCTTGAGATGCTTTGTAGACAGCTTTCTTCACCAAGCTGTCCTTCAAGCCGGGCCGGACTGGCAGGGCCGCTCTCCCTGGGTGTGGCAGCAGACGGACGTGGAGGAGTGTCAGGTCTCCGTCCACAGCCCAGTGTCTTCTGTTTTACTTGTGGTAACATGGTTAGGCCCCCTTCTCAGGACGACACTGTATCCGCACCTCACCCTCCCCTCCCCGACTCATTCTGGTCCCCCCCCCCCCACCTCNCCCCCCCCATCTCTCTGTCCCCTCAGTCAGTGTCCCTCTCACCTTCTGTCTCTCCATCCCACGTGTCCTAGAGTTCAACCAGCTGCTGAGCCGGGAATGGCGGAGCTGGTGCAGGTCCCTGTGGCGCTGTGACCGAGCTTCCCATGTCTGCTCTCCACACAACATGGAACACCGATGGGAATGCAGGCCCGCTCTAGGAGGTCACAGGAATCCATGGTCCTCAGCTGTGGCTAGATTAGATAGTATCCCAGGAGACAGACCTGCCTACATCCTTGTACGTGGCCAGAAGCCCAGAATGATTTGTGGGCCCTCATGGTGTCCCTGAAACCATGCAGCATCGGGGTGGGACACGTCTCTCGCCCCTGGCAGTACCCTGTGCAAATGCTGGAGGCTGGGAGCATCCTGGGCTGCTGAACGGACTGAGCAGCAGGGCCAGAACAGTGGGCAGAGCAGAAGGGAAGCCCGTCGGAAGCCCGTCTCTGTGTTTTCAATGGCCGTAGCAACAGACAAGTGAGTTTGCAGGGCTCCCTGCCCCGTTGGTTGAGGTATGAGTCAGGAGAGACCCTGGTTACTGTTCTCCTGCCAGGTTGGGGGCCAGGTGGGGGCTGGATCACAAAGAGAAGGTGCCAGCAGCTTTATCCTCTGGCAGCTTCACCTCAGGCCATGTGGGGAGGAGCTGGACTCCTGCAGCTCCATCCTGCCCACCTCCTTGCAGAGCGCCCTGTGCCCCCACCACCCCCATCAGATCCTGCACCTCTGCTCACCTTCCTCTTTGCCTGGAAGTTCTGTCCCTCTCTGGCCATACGGCTGGGGTTTAACTTCTCCCCCAACCCTGGGCCACTGCAGGGAGATGTGAGCCTTCCCTGCTCTAAGCCTACTCAGGACTCATTTTCTGCTATTTTGTGTTGTCACCTGTCTGTTTCCCCACTGGTCTTGTCTCTCCCACTAAACCATAGGCTCCACCCTACCAGTCTCTCTGCAACACACATAGACCCACACAGTGGCCATCACAGCCAATGGACACCCTGGGGATGTGGCCTCACAACCACCCAGAGCTTCCCAGTACACTCAGAGTCCAAGCCAAATTCCTTACCATGATTGAAGCCCAGTGATGTGGCCACACTTCTCAGACCCCCCACAGCCTCTCCAGCCACACTGGCCACCTTGATTTGGGAACACAGAAAACCCAGATATCTTCCTTATACTCACCTGGTAGGCTCCTCCACAGATGTACATGTGGCCTGTGGCCTCCTCCCTAAATGTCCACGTGACATGAGGCCTGCTCCCTCAGATGTCCCCGTGGCCTGTGGTCTGCTCCCCAGATGTCCATGTGACATGTGTTCTGTTCCACAGATGTCCACGTGGCATGTGGCACATGGCCTCCTCCCCAGATGTCCACATGGTACAGCAAGGGCTCCCCTGGCCACTGTAACCAGAAGGACAATAATTCTCGCCTACTCCATTTCCTACTCTGATTGTCTCCTTTATATTCATCATCAATTTTTATCCATTTTATTGTCTGCCTTCCTTGGTAAAATGTCATCTTCATGAGCTCAAATATTTTGTCTATTTTGTTCACTGCTGAAGGCCCAGAGCCTAGAACTGTGCCTGGCACATAGATAGTGATCAGTAAATCAGGGAAATAAAATTGTCAATAAATCATATTTGGAAAACCTGTCAAATGTGTCAGAGGTTCTGTTTTCTTTGGGAGCCATGTTCCTATAGTGGCCGGGCCAGTCATTTTCTTATATTTTATTATAATATTAAGACTTAAAAGTCTGTGAATGAATCTTCGATATTTGTAAGGAAATATTTTTGGAAGAGAAACTGAGTGTTTTGAATATTATCTGCTTCCCTAACTCTCTGTGGCTTCCAGTAAAGCTGGTATATTGACTCTGAGTGAAGATAGTCTTGTCAAATGAACATAATTTGTAGGAAAAGCATACGATTTTTTCGGTTTCCTGATATGCACACTAGCCCTTCCTCCCCATGTGCTTCCTTGCGTGAATGTGTGTGGGAGTGTTCACGAGAAGGGAGGCCTGCCTGCCCTCCGGGTGGTTTCCAAACACTTGGTCTTTCACAGTCTTGTTTTTACAACCACAGATCAGTCACAACAGCAGGAGAAATTCAGAACCTCCCACATCACAGAGAGAATGGAGTGAGGGTGGGCTGCCCAAGCACCGTCTGTTCCTTCACTCATTTGCTGAGGGCTTGGAGAGGCTTAGCCCTGTGCTTGGCGCCCTGAGGATGGCACAGTAAACAAAAGCCAGCAGGGCTCACAAACTCGTTAGACGTAGCATGAACATGGGTATTCCAGAACTTATCACGCTTGTGCATTTCTGTCCATGCCACGACTGGCAGAACCACAACTTGTGGGTGAGCTGGTACAGGGAGACAGGCAGAGAGGGGATGGGCAGGCCCATCATGTGGGCAGGCAGCCCGCCCTGATGTACCCTGGGTTTCACGAGCTTTATCCTTCTGCTGGCTGGACTTACAGGCACACAGGCAGGGCTGAGCCTCAGCAAAGTCATCTGTGTTGTTCATTTCATGGAAATGCCTGAGCCACCAGTGTCTGAGTCGTTCAGTGATGTTGGCCCTGTGCTCATTGGTGCCTTCAACACATATTCTCAGTGCCAGGCACCATATGAAGAGGAGTAAGGCCCTGTCCGTGTTTGAAAAAACTTATAATCCGGAGGAGCAAATAAATAGGCAACAGTGCATCACAACTAAGTCAATGGAGCTTTAAAAAAAACTTGAGATGAAATTTGCGTCACATAAAATTGACCACTTCAAAGTGAACAATTCAGTGACATTTATACCCAACAATATTGAGCAACCAGCACCTCTGTCCAGTTACTAAACATTTCATCTCCCAAACGCATCCTTTCACTTTGAACCTACTTGTGTCTTTGGATCTAAAGTGGATCTTAGAACACCGGACTAGATGGACTTAACAGATCTATTCAGAACATTTCACCCTAAAGCAGCAGAATACACATTCTTCTTGAGCGCACATGGAACATTCTCCAGAATAGATCACACACGGGGCCACAAATCAGGTCTCAACTGGTACAAAAAGATCAAGATCATACCGTGCATATTTTCAGACCACAACGCTATGAAACTTGAAGTCAGCCACAAGAAAAAAAAATGGAAAGACCACAAATACATGGAGGCTAAAGGACATCCTACTAAAGAATGAATGGATTAACCAGGAAACCAAAGAAGAAATTTAAAAAATACATGGAAGCAAGTGGAAATGAAAACACAGCGGTCCTAAACGTTTGGGATGCAGCAAAGTCAGTCTTAAGAGGGAGTATACAGCAATACAGGCCTCCCTCAAATAGCAAGAAAAGTCTCAAACACACAGCCTCACCCCACACCTAAAGGAGCTAGAAAAGGAACAGCAAATTAAGTCTAAAGCCAGTAGAAGAAGGAAAATAATAAAGATTGGAGCAGAACTAAACTATAAAAACAAACACAATAGAATAGATTATCAAAACTAAGAGCTGGTCTTTGAAAGAATTAATCAAATTGATAAAACCCTAGGCAGAATTGTCAAAAAGAGAAGAGAAAGGACCCAAATAAATAAAATCATAAATGGGAGAGAAGAAATAACAACCAACACCACAGAAATGCAAACAATTATAATTTTCATACTATGAAAGCTATATGCCAACAAACTGGGCAACCTGGAAGAAATGGACAAATTCCTGGAAACCTACAAACAACCAAAACTGAAACAGGAAGAAATAGAAAACCTGAACAGACCCATAACCAGCAATGAAATTGAATCAGTAATCAAAAATTTCCCAAGAAATTAAAGTCCTGGGCCAGAGGGCTTCCCAGGGGAATTCTACCAGACATTTAAAGAAGAATTAATACCTATTCTTCTCAAACTGTTCCAAAAAAATAGAAATGGAAGGAAAATGTCCAAATTCCTTCTATGAAGCCAGCACTACCTTGATTCCAAAACCAAAGACCCCCACTAAAAAGAGTTACAAGCTAATATCCCTGATGAACGTGGGTGCAAAAATTCTCGATAAAGTACTAACAAATCAAATTCAACAATACATGAAAAGAATTATTCACCATGATCAAGTGGGATTTATTCCTGGGCTGCAGGGGTGGTTTAGTATCTGCAAGTCATTCAACGTGACACGCCACATTAATAAAAGAAAGGGTAAGAACCATATGACCCAGATGCAGAAAAATCATCTGACAAGATACAGCATCCTTTCCTGATAAAAATCCTTAACAAAGTAGGGATAGAGGGAACATACCTTAACATCATAAAGGCCATATACAGAAAACCCACAGCTACTATCATCCTCAATGGGGAAAAACAGAGCTTTTCCTGTATGGTCAGGAACAAGACAGGGATGCCCACTCTCATCACTACTATTTAACATGGTCCTGGAAGTCCTAGCCTCAGCAAACAGACCACGAAAACAAATAGAAGGCATCCACATCAGCAGGAAGAAGTCAAACTTTCATTATTTGCAGACACTATGATACTCCATGTAGAAAATCTGAAAGACTCCACCAAAAAATTGCTAAAAGTAACACATGAATTCAGCATATGGAAATCAGCATACGAAATCTATTGCATTCCTGTACGTCAGTAATGAAGCAGAGGGAAAAGAAATCAAGAAATCGAGCCCATTTGCAGCTCCACCAAAAACAATAAGGTACCTAGGAATAACCCTAGCCAAAGAGGTGAAAAGCTGTACTCTGAAAACTATAGAACACTTACGAAAGAAATTGAAGAGGACACAAAGAAATGGAAAAGCATTCCATGCTCATGGAATGGAAGAACAAACATTGTGAAAACATCTATACTACCCAAGGCAAGGAGCTAGAGAGGACACATTTAATGCAATCCCTATCAAAATACCACCAGCAATTTTCACAGAGCAAGAACAAACAATCCTAAAATTTGTATGGAACCACAAAAGACCCCAAATAGCCAAAACAATTCTGAAAAAGAAAAAACTGGAGGCATCACAATTCTGGATTTCAAGCTCTATTACAAAGCTTTAGTCATCAAGACTGTATGGTACTGGCACAAAACTGACACATAAATCAATGGAACAGAATAGAGAATGCAGAAATGGACCCTCAACTCTACAGTCAACTAATGTTCAAAAAAGCAGGAAAGAATATCCATTGGAAAAAAGACTCTCTTCAACAAATCATGTTGGGAAAACTGGACAGCCACATGCAGAAGAATGAAAATGGACCATTTCCTTACACCATGCACAAAAATAAACTCAAAATGGGTGAAAGACCTAAATGAGAGACAGGAATCCATCAAAATCCTAGAGGAGAACACAGGCAGCAACCTCTTTTACCTCAGTCTCAGCAACTCCTTGCTAGACATGTCTCCAAAGGCAAGGGAAACAAAAGCACAAATGAGCTATTGTGACCTCATCAAGATAAAAAGCTTCTGCACAGTGAAGGAAACAGTCAACAAAACTAAAAGGCAACCTGTGGATTGGGAGAAGATATTTTCAAATGACATCTGGTAAAGGGTTAGTATTCAAAATATGTAAAGAACTTACTAAATTCAACACCCAAAAAACAAATAATACAGTTAAGAAATGGGCAGAAGACATGAATAAACTTTTCCAAAGAAGACATCCAGATGGCTAACAGACACATGAAAAAATGTTCAACATCACTCAGCATCAGGAAAAAACAAATAAAAACCATGGTGAGATATCCCCTCACACCAGTCAGAATGGCTAAAATTAACCAGTCAGGAAATGACAGATGTTGGGGAGGATGAGGAGAAAGGGGATCCTTCTTACACTGTTGGCGGGAATGCAAGTTGGTACCGCCACTCTGGAAAACAGTATGGAGGCTCCTCAAAAAGTTAAAAATAGAGCTACCCTATGACCCAGGCATTGCACTACTGGGTATTTATCCAAAGGATACAAAAATATAGATTCAAAGGGATACATGCACCCTGATGCTTATAGCAACATTATCAACAATAACCAAACTATAGAGAGAGCCCAAATGTCTGTCGACTGATGAATGGATAAAAAGGATGTGGAGAGAATATATATATATACAATGGAATATTACTTGGTCATCAAAAAATGAGATCTTGCCATTTGCAACCACATAGTTGGAGCTAGAGAGTACCATGCGAAGTGAAATAAGTCAGTCAAAGGAAGACAAATACCATATGATCTCACTCATATTTGGAATTCAAGAAACAAAACAGATGAACGTGGAGGAAGTGGGAAAAGAAAAAAAGAGGGAAACAAGCCATAAGAGACTCTCAACAAGGAACACACTGAGGGTTGATGGGGGAGGTGGGTGGGGGGTGGGCTAGATGGGTGAAGGGGATTAAGGAGGGCTCTTGTGATGAGCACGGGGTGTTGCATGTAAGTGATGAATCCCTGAATTCTACACCTGAAGCCAATATTGCATATGTTCATTAAAATTTGAGTTAAAAATGAAAATAAAGTGGGCCTTAGTGGCAGTAGGTAGTTGGATTGTACTTAAAATCTTTTCTGCCAGTCTGTCTTCTAATTGGTGAGTTGAATCCCTTTACATTTCAGGTGAGGAAGGGCCACTTCCTTCATGCTACTGGATCTTCCGTGCCTCACACCTGTCCTCAATCCGCTCATCATTTCCCTCTCTGTACTTGGTAAAGTTATTTTCTTAGTGTATACCACAGGCCTTAAAATTAACAACCCAAATGTATAATAACATAGTTGGAATTAATACCAACGTAGCTTCAAAGCCCATGAAACTTGTGATCCTACACAGCTCTGTCCCCCTGGCTTTATGTTGTTATTGTCATGCATCACCTCTTTATAAGCTATGTGCCCTTTTAAAAAAATATATATGTATATACTAACTTATTTACTCACTCATTCATTCATTCATTCATTCATTCATTCATTTGAGAGAGAGTGTGTGAGAGCACAGGGGAGGGGCAGAGGGGGAGGGAGAGGAAGAATCTCAAGCAGACTCTGCACTGATCAAGGATCCCAATGTGGGGCTCAATCCCACAGCCCTGAGATCACGGTCTGAGCCAAGAGCAAGAGTCAGACACCCAGCGAGCCACCCAGACGCCCCAGCTGTGTGCCCTTTACCTTGGGTTCATAGGTGTTGTGCCCTGCATTTGTCTTTTAGATCACTGAGACCAAACCAAAAACACAGTGCTGCAGCTTTACCTGCACCTCTGCCACCATCCTCCGTGGAATTCTGTGCTTCTGTCCACGGCTGGAGGTGCAGCCCCTCACGCTTTGGCTTCAGCCGCCGTGACTCCTTGTAGCTTGGCTCGTAGAGCAAGTCTGCTGGCGACAAGTCCCTTCGGTTTTTGTTTATCTGGGAATGTCTTAACGTCACCTTCATTTTTGGAGGCTGGTTTTGCCAAGTACAGAGTTTTTGGATGAGTTTCTTTGTTCTAGCACATTAGATATGCCCTTCCACAGCCTCTGGTCACGTGGCTTCTGGTGAGGAAGCCACCGTCAATCTGGTCAGGCCCCTGTAGGTGACAAGCCACTTCTCTCCTGGTGCCTTCAGGATTCTTTTGTGTTTGGCTTATGACAGTTTGATTACAATGATTCAGTGTGGATCTCTGAATTTATCCCCCTTGAAGTTGTTGAGCTATTTGGATATGTGTGTTTATGTCTGTCATCAGATTTGAGATATTGGCCATTATCTCAGTAGTCAGCCAGCAACCTGAAAGAGGTTTACTTAAATGCTGGGAACCAGGAGGGGGAAAGAACTCTCCCAGCCTTTGCAGATTGGCTGTGAGCTGGTCACTCTTTCAACACCTGCCCAGCCACCCAGAAGTCTGCCTTCACCTTCACTTCTGTTGTTTGAAGCCCAAAGGTCCACTGGAGGTGCAAGCCTAGGGTCCTCCCAGGTCTTCTCTGAGTGAATGTTGGCCCTGACCACGTGTGTCATACTCTGAATTCCCTGGGGTATGCAGCAGCCCTTCAAAACCTTTATATTGCCCCAAAATCTTCCTCTTGGCCTCCTCCTTCCCCAGTTTTTGGGTCTCTCTGCTGGTTGGCCTTTCACCGTCTCCTGCTCCAGGGCCAGCAGTGCTTCCAACAGATACCTCCCAGAAAGCAGCCCAGCCCAAAGATGGAAAGCAAAGCTTACCGTCTGCACTGTCCCTCAGGGAACTATCAGACACGGCACACACACAGCCACTTTTCTTGAGAACCAAGTCAGTATTACCCCCTGGTACCAGCAAGCCACACTAGGAATGCAGACCACTGTCCTCGTGGCCATGGCTGAGCTGGGGAGAGGTGGGTAATAGGTGGAAAGCAAAACGCTGCAGCACTTTCTACCAAAATGTCACACTCGATTTCTTCTTTGACCATTCCCTTGGTTGCTGTATGCGTTTTCCACTAAACCCCAGTATTCTGAAGAACCGATTCTGTCCATTTTTATCACCTAAATTGTTACTTCATTGGGGGGACAGGTCCTTGGAGCCACGCACTCCATCGTGCTCATGCTGCCACAGGGTTGATGGAGCCTTTCAGCGCATCTGAGAAGAACTCCGTTAACAGACCCATAAGCCCTGCCCACATCCTCACAGCCCACCTGGCCCACCTGGAGCTCTCCCGGCAGGGCCTGGCTTGTCTCTGGCTCAACGAGGACATTTGGCCCATGCCCAAGGATGGTCAGGGCTGCTCAGGTGTTAGCTTCCTCACAGAGGCCATCAGGGAATGAGGGATGGTCAGAGGCACATTCTGCACCTCACGGGGCATGCCTCAGGATGGCCCCATTGCCTGCTGGGTGCGCATTCAAGCACCTTCATCCGCATCCTTTCCTGGCCTCACGTCCGCCAGCCCCAGCCAGGGTGTTCCTTGGAGTCACCTCCTCAAACCACTTGTGGCCACATCCTCGTTTCATGTGGAAACCCAGACAAAACAAAAGCACCCCGGCCTCTGCTCCTTCGTGCTGAATCCTCCGGTGTGACATCCCTGTGTCTGTGGCGTGCGGGTCATCCTTCACCAGCAGACCTCCGTGCAGCAGGCACTCGTGCAAATGGCCTGGGGCAGCTGCAGCAGGGGACCTGGCCTGATTCTCAAGGTTGCAAACCCTTGGTTGCCGTCTGAGGGCTTTGGCATCTGGGTTACATGTTAATAATTAAAAGCGTCTCATTTGTATACAGATATGTCAGAATCCTTGCCTTGGGACAAAAATAGGCATGTGTGAAATGGTGTGGAAACATAAGTTGAAGTGTTCTTAGTCTCTGTGGCTTCACTCCGCACATAAGCAGTATTTTCCCTGCTGATTGAAGAAATCTTTCTCCCCAAGGACTGGCTGGATCTTACTTTTTTTTTTTTTTTCTGAGTGTCTTCCTGGGAGAAAGATCTATGAAATCTCCCATGAGGCATAAGCCAGCTGGAGAGACTTCAGCTGACTAGTTTGGTTACTTTACAGGAGCAGAAATGTGGGTTTTTCCCCATCCCCAAGGGAGCTTTGCAGGTTGGCAGTAGCTGCTCCCTCACCGTGTTACTCTGAGAGATGGCTGACTGCCCTCACCTTCCCTGCCATCTTCCGTCCTCTCGCTGGGAGGGACCTCCGTGCTGGGGGCCGACATGCCCTGCCCTGAGCCCATGACTCGGAGACCGGGGAGCAGAGCGGGCCTGGCGGGCAGCAAAGGGCAGAGCGCTCCTCGGGAAGCAGACTTACTGGGCGTAGCTTTGCGTCAAGCTGTTGCCCGGCTGCGGCCTGGGGGCGCGGGCTCGGGACCTGGGGCAGGGCTGCCCGGAGTGGCGCTGGACGCTCTGCAGAGGGACCCCCTCTCCCCAGCGTCTGCTTCCTGCTCCTGCTGACCGACACTGCTTTGCACACCTTCCGTGGCTGCGTCTGCGCCCCTCGCTGCGGGAGCTGCCAATTGGAGGCTCACGGAAACCAGTTCTGGCTGGATGCTCTCCTGGTGGCTCAGGCAGCCTGCAGCTCAGCTCTGATTTGACAGGAGTCGGTGTCTTAGTGATTTTTCTTCTTGACAGGAGCCTCCGAGAGCAGAAAGATCATTGTGGAGCCTGTGAGAGCTCCAGCTGAGCCCAGATGTTCAGGCAGCGAGGGTCCTAGAACATGACAAACGGGGAAGCTAGGTCTCTGTTCCTACAAAGAACAGCACACCAGCTCTCTGCCAGCTCGAGGCCAGAGGCCAGGGTGGACACCAGGAACTCCTAGGACTGTGAGGACCTGGAGGAAGCGGATTGGGAACCTCACTCCCCCCAGATCACCATCAGGGCCCTGGGGCTGCGCTCAGAGTGGGATGCACGCCTGGAACGAGGACGCAGAACCGTCTAGAACACAGCGAGGCTCTTCCTGTGTGTCCTGTGCCGTTCCGTGGGTGCTGCGGGCCTCTGAGGCCGCCTCCTGCTGTCACGCCCACGGCCCCGTCCTGGGTCCTGCCGCCGCTCACGGGGGCTCTGGGGCACAGAGATGCTGCGGGGAGAGATCAGTGGCCCTCGGGTGCTCACTGGACACGCAGGCAGAACCGCGTGGACTCTCAGGGAGCAAAGGAGGCTTTTTATCCTCTCTCGTCACTGTTCTCTGCATCACGCTCTGCTGGCTTGATTTTCTCCACCTGCATGAAATCACAGCCAATCTTGGTTTTTCCATGAAAAGCTTCCCCCTTCCTGCTGGGCCTGCCCAGGGGGGCTGCCTCCCGATCCCCCACACAGCCCCTCCAGCCACCGTCTGTGGTTCTCACTGGAGTGTGAGTGTGGGAAGTGAGTGTAACACCCACAAAAGCTTTGCTGCAAACAGTGCAGTTTCCGCAGCTCATGAGAACCTGGGTCCCCTAACTGTGGTCCCTCCATGCAGGTGGGCGACCTCCTGATGCTGACGGACAGCAGGCTGGGAAGGCCCGTCAGACACCACCCCGCCCCTGCAGCCATCAGTGACCGCGCTCAGCCGACAGCGCCTGGGGGCTCAGGCCCAGGCTCCTGGCCCGTGTCCGCACACATATACACACACCCACACATGCACACACACCTCACGTCAGGAGCCCACCTCTGGTGAGTCCTTCTCCTACTAGAAACCACACGTTGACCTCTGTGTGCCTTGGGTGCACTGGGCACCGACAGGACTGCTCTCTGAAGGCCAGCAGGCACTCCTGCAGCCCCACCGCAGGGGCTGGGAGTCTGGTGGCCAATGTTCCCCGTGTGCCGCTAGCTCACTGGACGAAAGACCCACGGGTTATCTAGACGGTGCATAGCCACCTGCTCCTTCCTGGGCAAGGCGCACCTGCCTGGACATCCACCCAAAGGCTTTGCAAAACCAACTGCAGTGTCCGCATGGGTACATTTCATTTTATTGTGGTAAGAACACAACCCTCTTAACAAACGTCTAAGTGACAGCACGGTGCTGTTCCCTGAAGGGCCAGTGGTGCTCGGCAGGGGTCTGCAGCTTACCCATCCTGCATAATGAGAGTTCACGCGTGCTGGTTAGTAACCCACTGCTGCACTCTCTGGTTCTGAGTTTGACGACTTCAGATGGCTCACGCATTCCTCATTCTGTGACTGACTGACCTCACTTCGCACGATGTCCTTGGGCTGATCGGTGTTGTCACCTATGGCAGCGTTCCCTTCTTCAAGACTGGATACTGTCCCGCTGTATGTAGGACGTGCATGTAGGCAGGCGCGGCGTTTACTCCGTACGTTCCTCCGTTGGCACACGTTGTTCCCACATCCTGGCTATTGTGACTAATGCTGCAGTGAATATGGGAGTGCAAACTCCTTCCAGATCCTGATGTCAGTTCTTTTGGATAAATACCCCGAAGTGGAACTGCTGTCATATGGTAATTCTATTTTTAATTTGTTAACGAACCTCCATACTGTTTTCTCAGCGGCTGCATCATTTTACATCCCTACCAGCAGCGCACAAGGGTTTCAGTGTTTCCACGTCTTTGCCAACACTCGTCTTTCTTTTTTGATCATTGCCATGATTAGAGGTTGGGGTGTACAAACACATTTCTTCGTACAAATGCATTTTAAACATCCCGGTATAGAAATAAATTGCAGGTTATCCCTGAGAGAACGTGGGACTAAGAAGACAAGAGGTCAAATTCCGTGTCCATTTCTCCCAGGGAGCTGTGGTAGGCACTGGCTGTTTCCTTGCTCCGCCATTCTAGGATTATTGGTTTCGGTAAATTGGGTTCATGACCACCCCTTCGCGGTAGGTGCAGCTCTGTCCATCTACTCACAACACTTAGCAAAGGGTCAGCGCCAAGTGCCTCAGGTGGCCCTGGCATAGAACTTTCCATGATAATGGGAATATCCCAGGTGTTTGCTGCCTAATATGGCAACCGCTGGCCACTTGTGATGTTGGTCATGTAACTGAGGAGGGAAAGTGCTTATGTTATGTGATCGTAGTTCATTTAGCATGAATGCACGTGGCCACAGTCATGAACACTGCAGCTGTGAAAGGCTCGTGTTGGGCTCGTCCTGCCACAGTGATCTTGACGAGACCTTTGCCTTCGGTGTCCCAGGCCCATCCTGACATGGCAGTTCTTTGCTGTGGGCTACACCCAAGGACGTAAAAACTCTCTGTTTCACCATTGGAAATGAAATCATTCTGCTTAAGTGCTGAGCCCCCAAAAGGTGGTTATTTTCATTAGAAAATTATCACATTTGGCATATCAGAAAGATACATCTCTTTGATATTAAATAGAACTTTTAGAAGGAGAGTTACCCATAATTCCATCAATTCGACACAACTTGCACATTTAATCTTTAATGTTTTGATATGCTATGTCTAACATTGAAAATGGTGGTATTTAGTGCAAGATAGACCTGGGTTCGCATCCTGCCTTTGCATTTTGTTGTGTGGCATTGAGAAGACAGTTGGGCTCCCTGGGTCTCCCTTCCCCAACTGTAAGGGAAGGAGTAACATGTGAGCCCCGCTCCTGCCATGTGGGAGGGCGTGGGAGGTGGCCTGCCTGGTGGTCTGCTCCCACGATGGTTTGTGTCCCACATCTACCCCTGCCCCCCTTCCTGTGGCTGAGCAGTGACATCAGGACTTGTGGCCACAGTCACTGGCAGAACTGAGTGTCCCTGAGAACTGCCCGGGGGGCGCTCATCTGCTCGGCGCTGCACACACCCTCCCCATCCGGGTTCCCAGTGCCGCCACTGTGTTTCCCTGCATTTTCACTTTAGTTAACGGGGGAGCTTCAATCCAGGGGGTCCTCAGTTTTCCTGAAGCTGCCAGCTCTTCAAAGCAAAGGAAACCGTTCATAAGGCACAGTCGGCCACGCACTTGGCGTCCACCCGTGACGGGCCCGCTCCACGGCCGCCGCCTGCATCCACGCCGCGCTTCCTCACAGAGAATGGCTCTTGTCTTTGAACAGCTGGGGTCAAGTTATGACTAAAAACATATCAAAATAGCCCCACTGTGCATTTTGCTTCATATCCGGGAGATTCCCTATGTCACACGGTTTCCGAATTTTAGCTTGATGGTGTCAGAGGAAGATAAAGCATGCCAGTGAGAGAGAGAACACCTGTCAAACAGTTACTAAGCCCCGAGTCACAGCGGCGGTCAGTGGTTCTGCCGAGCAAGGAGGCCGCCGGGCTCCCATCCTCCGACCGTGGGAACGCGGGTGAAGGAGAGCTAGAAGACGCTTGGCACTCGCGGGCAGGCTCTGCAGCTTCCCGAGACTTCCGTCTCTCGTTTCTAGCTCCAAAGCCAGGACCTACCCCGAAACTCCGAGGCCATGTCTCATGCTCTTCCATGAATGGAGTGGGTGACAGGAACAAAACCTTTGGACTAACGAGTCCAGGTCCTCTCTGGCTTCTTCGGCATTTTCTCCCAAGAGTACAAGATGAACGCCTCAGGTACCTGAGTCATCCTGGAGCGTGCGCATGGAGGTGTGAAGCCACTGGGGACAATGGCCTTATTCTCTCGTCGAAAGCTCTTTGTCAGGCTCTGAACTAGACAATGCAGACTGAACGAGAGCCCACGCGACCTGCTCCAGAAATCAGAGATCAGCGTCTTCTCTTACCTTTTCCTTTCTTCGTCAATACCCTTGGGTCCCCTAGTGCCCAGGTGACAAGAGGCCCTGCATCCCCCTCCGAAATCTTCTTGCACTCCGCTCACTGATACATGACTAGTCCAAGTTCATGTTCTCACTTCTGGTAGGGACCTGCACAATGACCTTCACAAGGAATCAGCCTCTCCCTAAGGTCGTGGAGGCACCATCCCTGGGTGAGTTCTGAAGAATGACACGGAATCACCGCAGCCAGGGAGGTTGGCATGGGTGAGGGAGGGGGAGGACCCTCTGCTAGAGGCAGACGTGTGCAGAAAGACCCGAAGTGAACAGGAACATGGTGTTTTCAAGAAAAGTCACATGGCAGGACATGGCAGGTGCCCCTAAAGGATGGGGTGAGGAGCTTACGAGTGTCTGACAGAGTGTGGTCAGTGCCTCTGGGGACTTGTACATGGGGCTTCACATGACCAGGTTGGCATTTTAGACACCACCTCACCCCCCAGCCCCCAGCTTCCACGTGGGAGGAGAGGCAAGGATGGGTGACCAGAGAGCTACTGGTGGACCCTCAGGAGGGTTTGTGGACGACTGGATGTGTGCAGTTGGGAAAGCACGTGGCAACAGGTTCTAGTTTGGGAAGTCACGTGGACAGCAGTGATACCCACAGAGCCTGTGATTCGTGTGCTGTGTCCTCAACAAAACAGAGAGCTAAGCCCAGCGAGTCTCAGTATTTCTCAAATAGTTGCGGCACAATGCCTTTCCTCTCCACGCGGACTGTCACGTAGTGCGGTGGTCGCTGCGGTGACATTCAGGGCTGACCATTCAGCGTCTGTGCGTGACAGGCTGTGGGGTAAGTTAGAGCAGGAGAACGTGTTTGCAGTTACTTGACTTTGTGGCTTGTTGGCACTCTTGTAATAGGGGTGCTTTTGGATTCCGAAGCCCGTGTTAAAGTGGTGCTGGTGCACATCGTAGGGGTAGACAAGCGGCTCTAAAGGAGGAAACAGGTACTAATGAACGGAGATCCTAACACTCACAGTTATTTCTAATTTAAAAAGTAATTAATAAGGTATAACTGGCTTCCTATGATGAGCCGATCAAAATATGGTCAATAGACTCTGGACTTTAAAACAACTATTATAACTATGCCCAATCATACGATGGGCATGATCATACGATTGGGCACATGGGGACCTGAGCAGGAAACCAGACTACACAGAAGACACGCAGAGGTCTCAGGAAAGAAAAGCACGTGTCAAATGGGAAGTTCACTGCATGGACCTGACGGCTGAAGAGAGGATTGGCAAACTCGACATCAGACTGACAGACACCGTCCGACCTGAAGAACAGAGAAAAATATTGGAAAAATAAAGAGATTCTGAGTGACCTGAGGCGTGTCGAGTGGACTGACATGCGGGGTCTTAGGGGCCAGGGAAAGAAGAACTGATGTGCAGCCCACTCCCAGTGGTGGGAGAGGAAACCCCAGGAGCCCCAAGCCAGACAGCCAAGAAGAGAACAGTCTAAGAACATCCAGGTCAGGCTGCTGTGGCCTCAAAGAGAGAAACCCTTAAAAACCACCCAGGAAGACACACATTACTTCTCAGGGAGCGACAATAGGGACCCCAGCAGGTTCCATTTCTCCCCAGAAACAGTAATGCCAGATGATAGTTTAACATTTTCAATGTCTAGAAGCAAAGGTATTGGGCACCTGGGTGGCTCAGTCGGTGAAGCGTCTGCCTTCAGCTCAGGTCATGATCCCAGGTCCTGGGATAGAGTCCTGCGTCGGGCTCCCTGCTCAGCGGGGAGTCTGCTTCTCCCTCTGCCCCTCCCCCTGCTTGTGCTGTATCTCTCTCTCTGGCAAATAAATAAATAAACCTTTAAAAAAAAAAAAGCACAGGTATTCTTCCAAATAGAGGTGGAGTGAACATTGTCCAGTCCGCACAGCACGAGAGGATCTGTGGCCTTAGGGTGTCACTAACGCCACCCCAGGAGGCTCCCCCGGCCGACGGCGGCAGCAGATGCACAGGGGATCCAAGCAGTGGGGTCAGGAGCCCAGGACACGGCAAAGGCCTGGTGAGCCAGGCCGCAGATAGAGCTTCGGGCTGCCATGCGGGAAGAAGGCGAG
The DNA here is from genome assembly GCF_002007445.2 of Ailuropoda melanoleuca. Classification (NCBI taxonomy): domain Eukaryota; kingdom Metazoa; phylum Chordata; class Mammalia; order Carnivora; family Ursidae; genus Ailuropoda; species Ailuropoda melanoleuca. The sequence continues at coordinate 211,731,956 of NC_048218.1, read as the reverse complement.
GTGAGCCTCCGGTGAAAGTGGCCGGTGCGGTTGGTGCTGTGCTCTCCCGCCGCTGAGCGAGGAGGCCGTGGGCCGCAGGGCTGCGGGAGGCTGCGCAGCGGCCGGGCTGGTGCAAGCAGACAGGAGTGGTGACGGGAGTGAGCTCAGCTCTGTTTCTTTAAAACAAAACTAAAGGTGCAGTACTTACTTTAGCGGAAGAAGAATCCCGTGTGCCCAAGACTTGCAAACGTTTCTTTACATCCGAACGAGGTCAGGGTAGCGCACGTGCAAATTGGCTTCTGTGCAAATTCCCCGACCCCCTCCCTCATACTCTACGCAAGAGTCTAGGTTTCTCGTATTTGCCGTCAGTAGCTGTTCATACTTCAAGTCGTCTTATATTTGATATTGTTTCTATTAAAATCAAATAAATCTTAATAATATCTGGTTGAGGGGCTTCTGGGTGGCTCAGTTGGTCGAGCGTCTGACTCTTGGTTTCCACTCAGGTCCTGATCTCAGGGTCGTGGGATTGAGCCCCACGTCAGGGTCCATGCTTGGGGGCGGGGGTGCAAAGAGTCTGCTTCAGAGACTCCCTCTCCCTCTGCTCCTCCCCCCTCCCTAAAATGAATTAATAAATCTTAAAAAAATACATACTTGGTTGAGACAGGAATCACCAATGTGTACTGAAACGGGCGGGTCAGAGTTTGAGGAACCCCGGGGGTGGGTCTTGACACAGGACGTGTCAGCTGTGGTGTGAAGCTAACAGTCGCGTCTTCCCGGTGAGGACAGTTCACACCCCGGGCAGTGGGACGGATCTGCCGTGGGCCTCTTGCCGTGACGCGCTGTGTGTCCTGCCAAATCTTAGACCAACTCTAAGTGAGGGACGCTCCGCAGATAACTCGGCCGCACTCCAAAAATTTCAGTGTTACAGAAGACTAAGGAATTATTCTTAATTACGGGAAGACAGAAACATGACAACAGATGCGACGCACGATCTCGGCTTTGGTTTCGTTTATAAACAACGGTGCTAGGACCGTTGGACACGTATGAATAAATTGTTTTGATGAGATATTAGTATCATGTCGATGTCAATTTCCTGACCTCGGTAACCGTCCTGTGATTATGTGGGAAATGCCTTTGTAGGGATATCATGGTTCAGAGAAATGAAATTAAAACGTAAGTGTAAATCATTACAGAGGGAATTTGAAGGAGAGCTCGGGGCCATGAGATGTTACACGTGGGGAATCTGGGTGAAGGGTATGCGAGATGCTAAGCACAATATTCTTACAAGTTTCTGTAAATCGACATATGTCAAAATAACATTTTTTTAAAATAAGGGTGAAAAAACCATTTAGAGTAGCAATAGAAAACCGTGGCTCACTTAAGTTTCCTACCTGTGCTGGTTTGTGTGTATACAGTAGGAGCTCTGTAACGTGCTGAGGGCTGCACAGCAGCCAGTGTTTACTAGTACGTGGGGCTGTCTCACGCCTTCCTGTGAATAATCCTTAATCGTATGTAAGAACGAGAGTCTGTGGAACGACCCATAAAAGCGAGACAAGGAGGACTCGCGGTCTCTGGTTCATTCACGGCTCCTCCAGAGGCCCCGAGCTCCCAGGGGCTGTGAGGACGGGTCAGGAAACCGTGCTTCAGCCCCACATGAATGCAGGTGCTTCCTGCAAACAGGTTAGACTAATAACCCGGCTCCCGTTTGAACTGCCCACCTTGAGACGCCTTTCCAACATTTATTTGGAAAAACGCTGGGTGTAGAGATGCGGGGAGAGTCACCCCTTCTCTGGCCTGGCAGCTCCACTCAGGCCCCAACCTGCATGCCCTTCTCAGCCAAGCAAGAACCCGAGCCCCTGGGCCACCGACGGTGAGCATTCCCCTCCGGAGACCTGTCCCTCACCCCATGCCTCTGGTTCCTGTTGGAATTCCTGCTGCTAAGCCGCAGAGGCCAGGTTTAAGCAGCAAATCCGTGTCAAAGAGGCACTGGCTGCCGCACAGACTTGTGGGGAGAGCCAGGGAACCGAGGCTCAGCTCGGAAGACGACCACGTCCCCCAGCCGTGGCTGCCCTTCTGAGTGCCAGGGGCAGCCGCTGGTGCCACTGGTGTGGTCTCAGACCCCACAGCTGCTAGAAGGAACTCTCCCTTCTCTTAAAAAGACTGTGAAGACTTTTTAGATTCCCGTAAAAATGTTCAGTTCGTCAATCGTGCTTGCCCCGTGAGTAGCCCTACGTTTCCACTGACACGACGGCCTCCTTTGGAGACCGCCCCCCCCCCCCGGATGGCGCTCTTCTGCTCCTCCATCTGTCTTGTCTGGGGAAACACCTTCTAGAAAGGATGATGTTGGAAGGATTTCGGCCACCACATCAGTCAGGGGAAAGCATGAGAAGCAAAGACAAAGCCCTCCTCCAGTGCCGTCCACGTTCACGCAGGGAGGCTGGCCAGTGCTGGCCGCCCGTCCCCTTGCGCAGGCCCCACAGCCTGCAGGGCCCACCGACGGGAAACACCTCCATGGACCTGCGGTGCATACGTGTGCCCACAGACGTTCTGGAAAGGACGCTGACCCACAAAGGGCAGCGAAGGGCAGGGCCCTCGTCCCCGAACGCAGCGATGCCAGGAGAGGCCGCCAGAGACCCTTGGTGATGGTGCATTTGTGATCAGATATTCCTGGATCCCCCTGCTTGAATCGCTCTCACTCAGCACACCGTACACTCTGAGCGCGTTAGAACAGTGGTCAAGTGGAAGGTGGTGCCGAGTGACGGGGACTCATTTGCAGGAAGGTGCAGACCCCCCGCGGGATCTGCCAGACGCCCTGGGCTGCGTCCCTGCAGGGGTCCCGGGCTTCCTCTGCGGACGTCCTGGCTGGCCCTGAGGAACCCAGGGGTGGCGTTTCTGGTATGATCCAACTGATGTCCACCCCCCACCCCGCAGCTCGTGGCGGGTGTCGTTACTTCACAGTGTATGGCTGGGGCCCACAGGCTGGGGCATGTCGCTGACCTCATGCCTGACCCTCGGTGTCTGCCTCCCCCCTCAGACACATGCCCCGCAGGGGATGGGGGTCCCCTGGGACGCCAGGTATTGGGGGAAGTGCTGCATTTCACGTGCTCTGAGGAAGCCTGCCTCTGGCACAACCCCTTTCAACAGACAAGACTGATTCTTGTACGTGTGGGGCATCATCCCTGACCTCGGAGACCACATGCAGCTGGCGAGAGGGACGGGCAGGCCGACCTCCAGGCTCGGCAGGAAGGGAGGTCAGAGGAGTGGTACACGTGCTGCTCGGGGTGGAAGTGGCCGCACTCGGAGGGCGTGTGTGGGTGAGATCGCTCCATTCCCAGGGTCCGCCCCTCTGCAGCTCCCGCCCACGAGGGGAGTGTGCCGGCACTGGGGTCCCGTCCGTGCTGGGGGCGCGTCTGCTCTCAGAGCACCTCCGTGCTGGGGGCACACTGGCAGCCACAGGGCTAAGACAGAGAGCTTCTGGGGAAGCGGCTTCTCTGCACAGCACGGACGACCGTCACTAAGGGTGTTGAGGGTCTCTGTCTGTCTCTTTGCCCCGGCCTCCTAAATTGAGGGGCGACAGCAGACCTGTTCTTCTTCCTCAGTGTCATGGGCACCACTTGTGGGTGGATGAGTGATCCCCAGGGGACAGGAGGCCTGGGCGCAGTCACCGCACTGGGACGGTTGTTCCCGGCCAGCTGCTGGAGGGTGGGCTCAGGGCCAGACCCTGCATTGGAGCGCGAGTTCCCCACCCGCTCATGGTCTCGGGGTTGCTGTAAGACTTAGGTAGGGTGATGCCCAAGCAGCCTCTGGCACGGAGCCCGTCCGTCAGAAGCACTCAGTGAATGTCGCCTGGCGTTATGGCTGTTTGCGCAAGAGCTCACACTCCCGTTCCCGGGGTGCTCCTGTCTTCGTGAGCGGCGAGAGCTGAATGCAATTGCATGCACGTAGGACGGCAGGAGGGCTCAACCTCATCACAACCCCACCAAACTCGCAGCAGAGCCGAGTGGGAAACGTGAACTCCTGCTCTGAGGTGAATGTGCGTGCAGCAAGGGCCTACCTCCCCTCCCGCTTCCCACCCACCATGCCCGCCCGCGCCGCCAGCCAGGCCTCTGCTCTCAGACACTGAGCATGTCTGGGTTTTCTGTCTTTGGGGCTCCGCGTCAGGAGCACTCTGGTTGCGGGATCCCTGGAAACAGAGTTCCAGACACGAGCGGAGACGGCACTCACCCACCCGCCAGCAGACAGATGCCGGAGAGGACCCCCCTTTAAGTCGGGTGTGGGTGTTCAGTAGTGTTGAGGGTGTGGGGTGCGCGGCAGACCTGCTCCAAGGCTGCTCCTCCGAGATCCCGTGGCCGGGGGTAGCCCCGTAATAGAAAGGGGATTGAATTGGGTGATTTTTAAAATCCCTTCTTGCTCTCTCATTGTTTCTACTGAGCTGTTACTATGTCCCGTGGACTCAGGGTTTGAGGCAATGTATGTAAAGCTCTACCATAGTGCCTGGCGTATGTTCGGTCAGGCGGGTCTCTCCTCCTCGGCTCGCGGTGGCCACGGCGGGCAGGGATTTGGGACAGAGGGGCGGTAAGTACACAGACAAGTGGCTGACGGATCCACGGCACATACAATATGCAAACGTAAGTCAGACCCATTCGCGTGTGTCCTCGGAGCGCCATACCGTCTATACCAGGCTGCCCTCATGATGGTGCGTATCCTGAAACTCATGACACGACCATGAAATATCTTGTAGGGAAGTGCTGCTCTCATCTCTGGGAGAAGAGGCTGTACCATCATGTAGAGAAAGAGAAGTCTGTGCACATTTTCTGGTGCAGAATGCTACGAATTAACTGCCCCCTCCTCCCCTCTTTCCCATTTCTGTCTTTCTTTTTTATTATGTTGTATTAGTCACCATACAGTACATCCTTAGTTTCTGATGGAATGTTCCATGATTCATTGTTTGCGTGTAACACCCAGTGCACCATGCAATATGTGCCCTCCTTACTACCCATCACCAGCCTATCCCATTCCCCCACCCCCCTCCCCTCTGAAGCCCTCAGTTTGTTTCCTGGGGTCCATAGTCTCTCATGGTTCATTCCCCCTCTGTTCCCCCCCCCTTCGTTTTTCCCTTCCGTCTCCTACTGATCTCCGTGCTATTTCTTATGTTCCACAAATAAGTAAAACCATGTGATAATTGTCTTTCTCTGATTGACTTATTTCACTTACCATAATACCCTCCAGTTCCCATATCAATGCAAATGGTGGGTATTCATCCTTTCTGTTGGCTGAGTAATATTCCATTGTATATATGGACCACATCTTCTTTACCCAGTCATCTGTTGAAGGGCATCTTGGCTCCTTCCACAGTTTGGCTATTGTGCACATTGCTGCTATGAACATTGGGGTGCAGGTGCCCATTCTTTTCACTACCTCTTTGTCTATGGGGTAAATACCCAGTAGTGCAATTGCTGGGTCATAGGGTAGCTCTACCCAAAAAACAAATAACCTAGTCAAAAATGGGTAGAAGATATGAACAGACACTTTTCCAATGAAGACATACAAATGGCTAACAGACACATGAAAAAATGTTCAAAATCATTAGCCAGCAGGGAAATTCAAATCAAAACCACACTGAGATACCACCTTACGCCAGTTAGAATGGCAACAATTGACAAGGCAAGAAACAACAATTGTTGGAGAGGATGTGGAGAAAGGGGATCCCTCTTACAGTGTTGGTGGAAACACAAGCTGGTGCAGCCGCTCCGGAAAACAGTGTGGAGGTTCTCAAAAAGTTAAAAATAGAGCTACTCTCTTTCCCTTTTTTTAATACCACTTCATGTTTTCCCAACTGTTTCAGGGTGTGATGGGGGCGCTAGCTTCTCTCTGACACGTCTCTGGTGCTGACCAGCAGTGCTGGCTACACCCGGGAATGTGCCAGAAATGCAGGATCTCAGCGCCCCTGCCCCCAGGTCAGAATCTGTGTTTTCACAAGGTCCCAGGCTATTCCTGTGCATTTGACAGCTGGAGAAACCACCCCACCCTCCGCCCAACCAGGCACCGCCTGGCTTCCGCTCACCTCCCCCAACCAGGCAGGGCTTGCCTCCAGCCACAGGGACATGGAGGAGTTCGGCCACTGGAGAGTGTGGGGCGCAGCTGGCCGGGGCCCGTCCTAGGCTGCTCAGACAGTTTGGGCACACCGAATGCAGGCACGTAGGCTCTGGGGTTCTGCAGGGTTCTGAAAGAGATTCAAGCTACCAAAACGAGGTGCTCAACAGAGGTGCCCTGTGTCTTGACTGTACGTTAACTGTTGCATTTGCCTTTTTGAACTTCGGCTGCAAAATTTGTGTCACCTAAAGGTAGTGAGAATTGTGAATATTAATCACACAAAATTGGATGAGCTGGACAGTGAGCTGTGGAGTGGTGAGTTCCTGTGTGGCAGGGAAGCCCTCAAGTCCACTTGTGCAGAGGGCTTCCTGCCCAGGCATTACCGAACAAGCCAGGGCGTCCTCCCCACACCCCATGTGAACTGTATTCCATCTTCTCTTTGAGCTCCAAAATGGAAACCTCCATGCCACAAGCAGGCAGCTGCCCAGTGTCCAGCTCCAAGACTGGACCAACCCTGGGGCCTCTGAGGCCATCCTGGGATGTGGGTTCCAGGAGTCAAACAGTGTCCAGAAGGAGCAGCTGCCTCTGCCAGACCCTACTCACCTTGTCAGCTGTGATCGAAACCCAGGATTCTTCCAGACGATGCTTCAGCTGAGAATTCCTCCGTATAAGTACAAAGGAAATGGAGGGTCTGGCCCAGAGCCCACCATCCACTGACAGCCACCCCCGGGAAGCCCCAAGGATCCTCCCCAACATCCCTGCTCTTGCCCAGTCCTGCAGTAGGGGTACTGCCTGAGGCCCGGCTGCCACCACCCCGAGAAGCAGAAAATGCTCGAGACTATGGTCACTGTTGGCCCCTCCCGAGGTCCCTCCCCTTCCAGTGCAACCTTCATGTTGGGATCGCCAGACTCTCCATCCCTGGTGGTCCTCCCCTGCCACCTGCTGTAGTAGGTTGGGGTGGGGGGGGCGCTCTTAAATGGTGCGATTGGAATTGAAAACTATAGTCAGATGGTTTTCTTAAAGGAAGAGATTCCACACTATCCTTTGAAATTCCCTCTCGTTGGTTTGTTTGGACCAGCAGATCTATCTCCAGGGCCATTTTGCAGAAGTGACCTCTCTGTGCTCCTGGCTTCTTATCTGTTGGGTGAAGGAATGGGGTGCAAAACCCTCAGAAGTTTGATATTCATTGACTTTGCCCCCAAAATTTGTGCAGGACCCTCACAGGTTGGTTTCGGGCCCCGTTGGGACCAACTGGCACATGCAGAAGGATGTGAATAACGTTCTCTGCATTTTTTCCAGCCAAGCATGCTTGAATGTGCCACACTCCACCTCTCGTGAAGAATGAGCTTGACCCCACGTGCTGTGTCCTTTGCCTCAGGCAGTCCAGCCCCAGGTTTAGATGTTCCCTGAGATGCTAGGGAAATCTTGTCCTGCCCCAGACACACCCCGTCACGGGCAACAGCAGGAATGAGTGGCCAGCTGCTCCCACGCCCCTGCACTGGGTTGCAAGGAGAGTCCCAGTTGACACTCCTGTTTCTTCTAGCTCGGGTTAGACAGTGTCCCCCGGGGAGCTGCTATAATATTGTGCACCTTACAGCGTTAGGATAAAGATGAAAAACCCAGGATAATGTTTTATTTATAGACCTGCATGGAAACACACACATAGTTTAGGCTAAATTTTACATTAAACCCTAGTTACAAATAAATGTGTTCACCTGAGTAAACAGTCTCTGGGGTCTTTATTAAAATGGCTTTAAGGAGAAGGAGGAATTTGTTAACTGCCAGCGATAGGCGTCTGTGGGGATGGCTGGTCCCAGAGCTGGCTTAATGCTGGCACCATCATTTGTAATGTATATTTTCATTTTGCCCTGAAGCAGAGCAAATAGATTTTTGTAAGCCAATGACCTTATGGATTAGCTGTGTTATTTGTGACTTAGTGAGGCAGTCAGTTGAAATATTGAAAATGTTTTCCCAACTCAGTGTGATTTCAGCAAGCTGCGTAAGGACATGACGTTGCCCCTCCTGGTGAGCGGTGAAGACCCCTCGCCTCACGTGGCCTGGAAGGGAAAGAACCTAATCTTAGCACAAATGCTGCTTCCACTCCCCCAGCAGAGAAAGCTCACACCGAGAGAGTGGTCAGAGCAAAATCACACTTGCTGCTCTGTCCATCTTGCTTAGGTCGGCACTTAGCAGGGGATGAGGTCTCTGTGTCCCTTCTGTACTTCTTGGGTCATCCCGATGCCGCAGAGTTGGGTGAATGACCCACCGCTGGCCTCTGAGGCCACAGACCTGTGGGCAGACGTCCATTTTCCTCCTTGCTGCATGTCAGGGCCCAGAGTGTGGGCCCCGTGGACCCCCTTCCACAGGTCACTTCTCCTCGGCCCTGTCTCCTGGTTTTACATTTTTTTTAATAATAATTTTTTATTATGTTAGTCACCACACAGTACATCCCTACTTTTGATGTAAAGTTCAATGATTCATTACTTGCATACAACACCCAGTGCTCCATGCAATACGTGCCCTCCTTACTACCCAGACTGAAAGTGGAAGGATGGAGAACGATTTTTCATGCCAATGGACCTCAAAAGAAAACTGGGGTAGCAATTCTCATATCAGACAGATTAGATTTTAAACTAAAGACTATAGTTAGAGATACAGAAGGACACTGTATTATTCTTAAAGGATGTATACAACAAGTGGATATGACAATTATAAATATCTATGCCCCCAACTGGGGAGCAGCCAGATACACAAGCCAACTCCTGGTTTTTAAAAATTAGAAAATCCCATAATGCATTGTCAGTCACGGAACACCAGTCAGCTGAGTTGGAAAATGATAATCACTCTTCAAACTCCTGACCATTCTTCTGTCGTAATAACCTTTGTGCAGTAGGGTGCCCTGTCCCTAATGCTCTCAGGGCATCTGAACATCTACCCAGGGTCATCTGTATGTCAGATGGGAACAACTGACTCTTAACCCTTGTTTTTTGTTTTTTAAATAGGTTTTATTTTTAGAGTAGCTTTATGTTTACAGAAAAATCAAGTAGAAAGTAGAGAGCGCCCCCACGTATCCCGCATCTGCCCACAGTGTCCCTGATACTAACATGTGTGGGACATTTGTTGCTCTTCATGAGTCCATAGTGACACGATTACTGACTAAAGTCCGCAGTAAGTGTTAGGGTCAGTCTTGACGGTGCACATTCTCTGGGTTTCAGTAGATGCACAATGACACGTGTCCACCATTATAGTTTCAGTGCCCTAAAAATTCTCAGTGCTCTGCCTATTCATCCCTCCCTCCCCCTGACCTCTGGTGACCCCGATTTTTTTCTGTCTGCAAAGTTTTGCCTTTTCCAGAACATCATAGAGTTGGGATCGCATAGTGTGTAGTATTTTCAGACTGGCTTCACTTAGATGCATTTAAGGCGCTTCCTTGTCTTTTCATGGCTCCGTTACTCCTTTTTCATGCGGAATAATATTCCATCGTCTGGACGGACCGTGGTTTATCTGCCCATTTACTGAAGGACTTCTTGGTTGCTTCCAAGTTTTGACAGTTCCGAATAGGCTGCTGTAAACACCCACGTGCAGGTGTCCGTGTGGGCATCCATCTTCAGTTCCTGTGGGTGAATGCCCAGGAGCATGGCTGCTGGACCCAGCTGTGCGAGCGTGCCCAGTTTTGTGAGTAACTCCACGTGTGAGCATTCCTGCTGCCCCGTGTTCTCACCAGCCCTTGCTGTGCTCAGGGCTCTGCACCGGGGCCTTCCCGATCGGTGTGTGGTTGTACTGGGGGGCGTGTAGCTGGTGTGCTGGAGGAGGGCGCCGGCCACCAAGTGGGGGTTCAGCCAGTTCCCTCAGCGTCCGTGCTTCCACTCTGGGAAGTGAACCCCATGGGGTCATGTTGATCGAAGATGTGTCTCAATACGGCCACACAAAGGAAGCTCGGTCACAAGAGATCCCAGAACAGGGGGTGCAGTGCGGGAGGGAGGACCGTCTGCCCCGGGTCGCCGGCTGCAGGAGATGCAGAGCAGGCTAGCAAGCACCTTCTCTCTCTCTGCAAGGCGGCTGGGGTGGGGACCACTTGCTCTTTGAGGCTCAGCTCTAAGTGATTATTTTGAAAAGGTCCCCAGGGAAAGCACAGCAGGAGCTTGGTCTTACGTAAAGGCCCCGACCCTGGGTGTGGGCAGGTTGTCATACTGTAAAATGCCCGGACAGCAGCTCAGAAAAAGTTGTTTTTCTCATCACAGTAGTGGTGTCTCGTTCGTTTAATTTGCATTTTGCCGATGACGCGTGATGCAGAGCCGCTCTTCTGTGTTCGTCTGCCGTCCGTGTACCTGCGCTGGTGAGGTGTCTGTTCAGACCGGGAGCCCATTTTTTACTTGTTTGCTTTCTTGTTGAATTTCAAGAGTTTTTTGTGTACATTTTGTATGGTTTGTATTTTGTGTATATGCAAGTCCTTCGTCACGTGTGTCTTCTGCAAACATTTTCTCCCAGCTTCTAGTTTGCCTTTTTATTCTCTTGAGCATGTCTTTTGCAGAACAGTTTTTAATTGTAGCAAAGTCCCACTTATCAATATTTTCTTTTATGGATCATGCTTCCAAACGTCACCCCCCAGCCCAGGTCACCTACATCTTCTCCTGTCCTCTCCTCCAGGAGTTTCATAGTTTTGCATTCCACTTTTGGGTTTAATTGTGGATTCATTTTTGTGGAAGGTGTGAGGTCCCTGCCCCGTTTTGTTCTCTGCATGGGGACGTCTAGTTGCTGCAGTGCCATCTGCTGAGAAGACTGTCCTTCCTCCTTTGACTCATCTTGGCCCCTTCGCCCAAGCTATCTGTGTGGCTGACTCAACTTCCGACTTAGAGGTCGTGAAGAAATGGGTATTGCGCTCAAGAGGTTTTGGAGGTTCCAAACATTTCAGCTCCTGAACATTCGAAGGGAAGAGGAAACAGGCAGGGCCCCGAACTGCCCTCAGTCCACCGTGATCACCAAGCGTGCCCCTGGCATTGACCTGGCTCACGCTGTGGCTCGCTCAGTCGGCCACGGGCCTTCGAGGTACTGACATGGGGTCGCTGACTCCTCGAAGTTCCAGATGAACTCCATCCTGGTCAGACTCCTCTCTTCCCGAAGGAGGTTTGACCGTTTTTTCTCTCTTTTCATAGTTATCTACTCAGATTCTTTCTTCAATCTTTGCCAGTTTAGTCATTTATGTTTTCTTCGTTTATATTCGATTCCTCAAGAGTTCTGAATATCTGTACACAAGTAATACTTTAGCTTGTAACTAAATGTTCACTGTACCTTTGCTTGTATTTAGGTTGGAGGGGTCATATTTTTCTCTGTATTCGACTTCTAGTAAGAGTTTATATGTTTTTTGCCTAAAATCCTACTCTCAGATTTATTCATCAATCCTGGTTTTCTTTTATAGTTTATTAATGATATTTTGATTTCTTATTTCTGTTCCTTTCCTCAGTTCTGACACCTAGTTTCTTAGGTTCCCTGTTTCTTAGGTAACAGTGAAAACACTGCTGCCCCACACCCACCACGATGAACGCTTTGGTTACCTCCCACAGTTCAGATGTACAGCTTTCATATCATTATTTGCTGAGTATTTTGAAATCAGAGTTTTGATTTCTTCTTTAACCTAAGAGTTATTGAAGAATGTATTTTTCAATACCCAACTGATTGGATGGTTTTATTTTCTGTGGTTACTAATTTTTAATTTTATTAGATTACTTACTTAAGTTTTACTCTTTGGAACTCATGAAGGTCTCCTTTGAGGCCCAATACCCGGTCATCTGTATTTTTGTTTCTACACCACAGAGTTTGATCAGTCGCTACTGAATTGTCTTCTGTATGTCCTCCACGTGGGTTGGGGAGACTAGTGTCAAGTCTGGTCTGCCATTTGTTAGCTGTGTGACTTTAGGGAAGGTACTTATCCCCTGAAGTAAGCTCAGTCTTCCTCACTCCTACAACGGGACAATTGAAAGACCCTCTCTTGAGGGGCATGTTGTGTAAGGCAGGAAAGTGCTGGTCACAGTCCTCAGAATGTGGGAAGCCACGCATGCTGGCTGCCATGGGAGGCACGTCGGCTCTTCTTTACTAATTTCAACATTTTGTTTTATTTCTTGGCACATACACTGTACCTTCTTTTTAGATTTTTTTAAGCATTAATATACAATTACTTTTCTTATTTCACTTAAAAATAACTTTATATAATTCTGTATTGTTTTGATGTTAATATCATGGCCCTTCCTTTATTTCTGTTTATATTTGCCTTATTTTTCCCCTACTCCTTAAATTTTTAATATTTCTGACCTGATTTGTTTTACATGTGTTTCTTATAGATAATACTTTCTACTTACATGAGAGACTTTGTCCTGGGAGTAAAATTTAACCTGTTTACATTTATTGTCATAACTACACATGTTTTTAATTCATCCTCTTGTTTCTTGCTTTCCACTTTCTGGGCATCCTTTCTGTTTCTTGTAGTGTCCGTCTTTAGCCACGTAGATCACTTTTGGCTTTGTGTTGCTCCCGAGTGATTTGGAATGTGGATTCACTGTTGTAAGCTCGTCAGACTTTTCAAGTACAGTTTGCATCCGTATATTCTAACTATGAACTTCAAGAGGGAACACATTCTCTCGTCTTAGACGGGCACCTGAGGATATCTGCCACCTCCCACCCTTTGTAATGCAGAGGCCGAGTTCAACCTCATGTTTGCCGTGATTGGAGGGTGTCTTCACCGAAGTCTGTGCTAATAGGTTGGGGGAGAGGTAAAACGAAACCCAGAACCTAACAATAGTACAGTGTATCTGCAAACAAGTCTCTTTGGGGGGCAGGTCCCAGGCCTTGTGGCTGAAGATTGTCAGAAAGTGTGTTGATGAGGATGTGGCCATTTATCCAGGTACCTTTTAATAATAATAATAATAATAATAATAATAATAAACCTTCATCAGATTTCACTGAGATTTGCATTGGGAAAGCCAATTACACAGTGAAATTGGTGGAAAATCTTTTTATTGTAAGCACCTAGCCCCAGCTCTACTTGCTTACTTTAATGTCTAGAGATAAATGAAAAAGAGATGAATTTCCATTTTTTCAAACCACCATGGTCCCTCCCTTCCCCGTCACTTTTATTGAGTATAGCAGTTTGCCAGGACCCACGCACTGAAAATTGCTGAAGATAAACATTGTATTTTAAATTACTGCAGGCAACCAGGCAGACTGGAAAAAATCATTTGAACAAATTGAAAACTGAAATGTTGATATCAGATATTAAATTAATGTAAGTGAGATTGAAACAATATCTAATTAAAATAATTTGAAAAATGACTTGGAAATTGAAGCTGACATTAGCTTTTACCAGCCTGTCATTATTATTACCGTGCAGCTAAGCTGTATTTTCGCAGCAGCCCTGCCTGCTCTTGGGAGACTTCACGAGAGACCGACAGACAAAAGTCTCGTTTATTTACTCGGTTATGGCTGGAGCACAAGGGCTAAAGGACCCTTCTTGGGGACCCGAGGTGTGGAGTTTGACAAATCGACCTTTCAGTTTCCAAGGAGAGAATGCATCCAGACCCTCTGCCCAGTGGGCACTTCTGCGTCTGAGGCTAGAACGGGTTCAGTGCCTTTGGTTCCTACGGAGCTTTAAAAAGGAAAAAACCCCAAGTTTGGCATGGCGAAGAAAGTGACACAGAAGCGTCCCTGCTGCGGTGGCCGCTGGCAAGTGGACAGACAGGTGGTCAGCCGCTCCTCGGCGGGGTCCGTGCAGGGACGTGGGAAGTGCACGCCGGGAGCTGTGTGGCGAGTCGGGCGAGCGTCTGTCACGAGGCCCCCTCGCCCTCCTGAACGCAAATGTGACCGCGCTGACAACGCTCCTTTCATGCTCCTTTAGCTTCTGCTTCCAGAACCGTCCTCACATCTCTGTTTCGTGAAAGGAGAGTGTTGTCACGTGGAGACACGTGCTCCTTCATAATCCATGAGTGAGGCGAGAAGGGCCCTCGAGCTCGGGAGTCCTGGCTTTGCTTCCTGCCGCCGTGCCGAGAACGTGGCAGCACCAGGCAGACGCCGCCCCTCGGAGGAGCTGAGTCTGCTTGTGTGATGAGTGGGGCGTGGGCTTCAGACGAGCAGCGCACCCCAGGAGTGTGGAGACAGACGGCGTGTGAGGAGGTGCAGACTGCGGGCAGCGGGGAGACCCACGTGCACATTCAAGGCGCTCTGCAGACAGGGTGTTACTGGCTTTCCCTGATCGGAGTCCAAGCAAGAGTTCCTACACAAATGGCATAAAAACCTTGAATCATCTGACAGTTTCATACACATGTATTTATAGTTATGTTTAGTGTAATATAAAATTGCCAGAGTATTTAATGTTTTACACACTTTATATTTAGTCTCCCACAAGGCTGTTCCCTAAGCAGGGGGGTTGAGGAGGGGTTCTCAGATGGTTGCTGGGGGTTCCCTGTTTCCATCTGTGCACTGGAAGAGCAGATCCCGGGCTGCCTACTGTTCAGAAAACACCCCAGAACGCTGAATGCAAAGATATAGATACCATGTTAATCATATCAGCTATGTGGAAATGCTCACATTCTTAGCTCCTAACCCAAGTGAACACCACGTACTACCGGGACCAGCTCGGAACAGGAGGGAACGCACGGCGACCCCACCGGCCTCCGTGTGACCTGGGGGGGCGAGATTGCGGTGCTGTCGCTGGGTACGACCTCCCGCGTGGTCTGTAAAACCCCAAGCAAGGAATTTCGTGTAAAGTGGTCTTGAGTTGGCAGGGTTCCCGGATTCGCAGAGGAAGGAAATGCAAAGGATTCCCGCAGTGACCATACCAAGAAGTAGAGATCCCCGATACAAACTTCGGAACATGCCGGGGATCAAGATGGCGTGAGCGGAGTAAACCGAGAATGAACGAAATTGAACCTCAGATGCTGTGAGCTGTAGACACAGAACGTAAACTCAAGCATTTCAGTCGTTTACAGAAATACAAGAGGGAGATAAAGAGAGTCCTAAAAATGGCTTAAAAATGTTTTTAAAAAGTAGAATTTTTAAAAATGAAAGATGTAATAGAAATTCTATACTCAGGGGGTGAGTTTACTGACAAGTTAGGTAAAGTTGAAGAGGGAACCAGAACCAGTAGGTGGAACTGAGCAATTATCCAGAATGAGCTGAAAGAGAAATAAAAGGAAAATACAGAAAGACAAATGCACATGTAATGTGAATTCCAGAAGGGGAGGGGAGTGGGCTGAGGCCGTATTTGAAGACCGTCCGTGCGGATGGAAGACACCCATCCTCAGATTCAGGAAGTCTGTGGGAGTACAGAACGTTCCCCCTCTCGATTCGTAGCAGCGTAAACTGCAGGGTGGCAAAGAAAGACTCTTCACAGTAGTGCGGGGAAAAGACAGCTGTCCAGACGGAGCGACTGCTTCTCGGCAGAACTGGGGACAGGACAGCAATGTCTTTGTGCTCCTGAGGTCAAAACCCTCGTCAATGGGATAGACTGGTGATGGGTAGTAACGAGGGCACGTATTGCATGGTGCACTGGGTGTTATACGCAACTAATGAAGCATCAAACTTTACATCGGAATCCGGGGATGTACTATATGGTGATTAACATAATATAATAAAAAAAAAACCCTCATCAGCCCAGAGCTGTACCAGGAGAGTCTGTCTTCCAGCGACGATGGCTAAAAAGAAGGAAAGAGGAAGGGAAAGAAGCATTGAATAAAGACACTTCCAGAGCAGAGGGAATCGTCCCCAGCAGACCCTCCTTTAATTCTAACAGATTTACTGCACACAAAAGAAAGTAGTCCCATAAGGAAGACCTGAGATGCGGAAGGAATAACGGGCAAAGAAAACAGGAAATGGGGGATGACATCTAAACAAAATAAATGGTATGGAATAAAGGTGTCCCATGAGGCTAAGAACCAGACGGTCTAAAACAGCCTACACAAAACAGTGTTTTCACGGAGGTGAGCATGACTGGGTGAAAGTGTTCCAAGGCCTCTGTAATTCTAGGAAGAAAGCGCAGAGCTTTACCAATTAATGGGGATTTTATATGTGAATATTAAAGTCTCAGGAACCACTAAGAATTAGAAATCCAGTATATAACTTTCAGGCATAAAGACATCATAAGATGCTAGAAATAAGTTCACATATGTCAGAAATCACAATAACTATAAGTGAATAAAAGTTCCAGTTAAAAACAGATTTGCAGACTGGAAAACAGACAAATGAGTAAGTTTATAAAAGACGTAGATAAAAGGACACAGAAAGATATACGTATATATCTTTCTAACCAAAAGCAAATATTAACCAAAGAATATTTCTCTACTATACGAAATGCAGATAAAACAGACTTTAAGAAAAAAAAATTATCAGAGAAAAAGAGGATCACTGTATAATGACAGGATTTTTAAAAACCGCAAACCCGTGCCCTGATAAAATAGTCTAAATGTATGTGAACAAAATTTGGTACAACTAGGAGCGGAAATAGTCAAATCCACCCTGATAATGGGAGGTTTTTACATGCCTCACACAGTACCTGAGAAATCAAGCGAAAAAGCCGGAAGGGCACCGAAGATCTCAGCCACACGAGTGTTGAGCTAGGGCCAGGGGCAGGTGGGGAGTGGTGTTCCCAGCGAGTGGGGCACGCGTGCCCCTTTCAAGCACACAGAACATCTGTGCAATCGGTGTCTCGCAAACCACATTGTCAGAGAGCGATGCTGTCACATGACAGAAACGAGTAAAAGAAGAATGTCACCCGTGAGTCTGGAAAATTTTTAATTTTTTCTAAAAAGCAATGGGTCAAAGAAAAATTCGGAATGGAACTCAACAGTCACAGAAACACTGGACTGTATTTCAGTACCAGGGGTTTGCACTGAGACTAGACGGTGGAGAGAAACGTATTGCCTTGGCTGTTTCTGGTAGAAAAGAAAGAAGAGATGAGGATGATTAAGTACGCTTTAAATTTACGAACTTGGAAGAAGAACAACAGAACAAAGTGGAAGGAAGGGGATAAACGCAGAAGCAGAAGGCAAACCAGACAGACCAAGAAGAAAGCAAAAGTTTTCTTCTTTGAAAAAACAGAATTGGACACTGTCTGTCGTCAATGATCAGGATAAAATTGAGAAGGGACAGAAATAATGTCGGGAGTGAGGGAGGCGTGTAAGCAGAGCTGTGACAAGGGGGTGTCATGAGCAGTGTTAGGATACGTTTACAAATTTAGAGAATGGGACCAAAATGAAGCAACAGAAAACCATAATGGTCCTAGAATGGAGGAAGAAAGTCTTCCCACAAAGAACGTGCCAGCCCATGAGCTTTATGGAAGTCGTTCCCACACCCACACCATGCCCAAACAAGCCCAGTGCTTCACGGATCGCCCAGACCGCTCCCCTCCTGAGGTGTCAACCCAATACCAAAACCCCACGAAGGGAGTGCAGGGAAGAGAAAGTAGAGACTGATTTTCCACAAAAACAGAGATGCACAAACTAAGCCAAATACAAGAGAGTAAATCTAGCAATTTATTTTTAAAATACATCATGAACAATTTAAGTTCTAACGTAAGAATAGTTACTGTAATTGACCACGTTAGTAAAGAACACTGAGTTTTCTTGATAGATTTTGATAAAAAATTCAACATTCATTCATAATAAAAATGCTTAAAAAAAGGACAGGTTTGTTAACTTGATAAAAAAAAAAAAAAAACCAGAACGTCTTCCTTCATAGTGAAACATTGAAAATATCCCCTTTAGTGGCAGAAACACACCAAGGCCATGAGCGGTCACTGCGTTTATGATGGGTGCCGTGGGAGGGCCCAGACGTCGTGCAGGAGAAAGAAAGAAGGTTTCACGGGAACGGGACAAAAACTCGTAACTGCTTACAGGCAATCTCATTATTTGTTCAGATACACAAAAATCAGGATAAATTACTAGTATGAGACAGTTGGAAGGCTGCTATGTGTGAAATCATGGGCAAAAGTTAATTGCATTTCTGTACTTAGAAAAAAGTTAGAAAACATAGTTTTAAAAAATGATCATCATTGACCATTTTAAACGATAAGGTGCCAGGAATAAATATTTATTTAAATGTACTAGACTTTTATGGAGAAAATTATAAAATTTAGACGTTAAGAAGGAAGACCGAAGTAGGTGGTGAGATTTACAACATCCCAGGATGAGAAGAGTAGCAACTGTCCTAAACCTTCAGATTCAACGAAATTTTAACAAAAACCCCAGCAGATTCGTTTCTTTTTAATTCTTTTATATTCATTTGGCAACTTGACGAGTGGATTCTAAAGTGTCCTTGCTAGCAAGTGCGAAGTGCGAGAGCGGCCAGGCCCCCTGCAGAAGAGCAGCTGAGTGAGGGGTCTGCCTTCCTGGGAGGCTGCATGGGGGGCATTCCCCTGAAGGGCAGCAGGCGGTGGGCGCTGGGGTTGGGGGCACAGGACCCAGAAGGCAGGGGACCCGCCTTCCTGAGGAGCCGATGGAGTTGGCATCGCAGATCAGAGAGAAGGACAACCTTTTCAGTAAATTATCTTGGGAAGACGGGGTGTCCAATTAGGGAAATTTCCTCGTACACAAAATCAGTTCCTGGACTTACGTGTGAAGGCAAAACTTGAATCTTTTAGAAGAAAATAGAGAATGATACCTTTACGATCTTGGGATAGAGGAGAATTTTTAAATAAGGTACCCAAAGTGCAAACCTTACAGAAAATGGTAAATTAGAGTGTATTACAACTCTGATATTCATGGGCGCCTGGGTGGCTCCGTCGTTAAGCGTCCGCCTTCAGCTCAGGTCATGATCCCGGGGCATGGGGTCGAGCCCCACGTCGGGCTCCCTGCTCAGTGGGAAATCTGCTTCTCTCTCTACCTCTGCCCCTCTCCCCTGCTCATGCTCTCTCTCTATCTCAGATAACTAAATAAAATATTTTTTTTTAAAAACTACTGGGAAATTTATAAAACCAAACCACACACTGAGATAAGCTAGTAAGAACCCATACAACTGACACAGTATTAGTATGCAGAATGTTTAAAGAACTCCTACAAAGCAATAAGAGAAAGACAAATAATTCAAGAGAAAAATGGGCAAAAGATAAACAAGAATTTTGCATATGAGGAAGCATGAATGGTAACACCCACAAAGACACTGACCAGTAATCAGAGGTAAGCACCGTGAGACAGGATGTTGTGTCCCCAAACTGGCAGCAGGGTTTAAGTCTGGCAAACTGAGGGGGTCTGGAGCAATGGAAACTCTCACAAGCTGAGCAAGGGAGTGGGAATTGAGGCTGTCACTGTGGGACATCTGTGTTCCAAGATTCCACCAGAGAAAAGTCTGCCATGTGCTGGAGACACAGACGAGAATGCTCACGGTGGCCCCAGGTGGGCGGTGGTGGGAAGAGAGGAAGAAAAACTGGATTGTCCATTGAATTGGATGTTTGAATGAATGAAAATAGATGATGCTTGGGATGCAAGCAGTGCAGCCTGCAGCGGGGCGGACACACGGACCACGCAGCTGCAACGGGGCGGACACACAGACCACACGCCTGCGGCGGGGCGGACACACGGACCACGCAGCTGCAGCGGGGCGGACACACGGACCACGCAGTTGCAACGGGGTGGACACACAGACCACACGCCTGCAGCGGGGTGGACACACAGACCACGCGCCTGCGGCGGGGCGGACGTGCGGACCACATTGCCACACTGAACCTCTTGGGGCCCGGGAAACAGAAGCCAGTCAGAGAGAACGTAAGTGTCATTACTCCACCTTATTACATTGAAACCCAACAGAGCTGAGCAATACACATGTGGAAAAGTCTATAGAAAAGGAAACCGTGAGCCCAGCATTCAGGGGAGTCAGGTCTGATGGGGAAGAGAAGGGGACATGAAGGGTTCAGTTGACTCTAAGGTTTCAGGTCTTTCTCAGGGTGTAGGTTTCATGGGCATTTGCTGTCGTTATTCCTTATAAGCAACAAGTGTTTTATAAATATTCATTGGTATCTGTCTAATACTTAATTATAAATATGAAACATTAATATTTTTGAATTACAAACCAACAAAAAATATTCCTACTGATTAAGAGAAAGTCATCGAGAGGTGGTTGGGGGATCCTCTGCAGGGTCCTGTGACACGTTCAGTAAACTGGTGTCCACGGCACGTACGTAAACAAACCTGCATTTACTGTCTGCCAAAACAACGCTGCTATTTCCTTTCTTAGCAGAGCGAGGCTTCGGTTGTTTGCGTAGAAACGAGCCCCGTTGCGTTGCTTCTGTCTACGGCGGCACATCTTCAGCCTGGAGGTGAGGGTGTAGAGAGACGCGTTCACTGAGGTGCATGGCTGTCCGGGGGCTCGGGCATCAGCTCGGGCATCAGCTCGGGCATCAGCTCGGGCACGGTGACGCAGACCCCGCCTGGCTGCCTCTCTGCTTTCCTGGAACAGGCGGGTCCCAGCTCCCTTTGCCCAGCGCCCTTGGAGACCAGAGAAGCAGAGAGAGGGCCCATTTCCAGCCAAGGACTGGGAGCACCCACCCTCTTCTGTTTTCCCTCTTAGAATTAAGCTTTAAATGGTTTCTCTGGTCAAAAGTAATTGTCAGGACAGCAGTTATGTTCCAGAGTTATTTTAATTCTTCCTGACAGTTAGAAAAATTTAATATCCAAATATTGTGGCAACCTGTGACTTTCAGATGACTTGACTTGGAATGATTAACATCAAAACGTTTTCCCGTGTTTCGCGTTATTATGGCACATGACAGATTCGTGCCCTAACCGCCGGGCCGGTCGCAAGGGCCAAAGCAAGGGTCCCACTGCCCACCATTGTCCAGGAGTGTTGGCCCCGTTATGCACTGGTTCGCTTTGGCACAAACGACTAAGTTCCGTGTGGCCGTGAGGAAGATGGGGGGCTGATGATCGCTTAGCGGTACGCGAGAACACGTTTGCTTCTGGACTCGGTCTGCAGCCGGCGCTCAGAGATCCCTTCAACAGAGAGTTGGGAGATTCCGGATCCTCACGTGCCTCTTTGGACTGACGCTTTGGTTCCAAAGCTAGAATGGCGGGACCGAAATCGGGCGCTGCCGACAGCGACACAGCGGCAATGCGTGGTCATGGTCATGGTGCGTCACCAGCACCAGGGACTGAACTTGCTTGTTCCTGCCACCCATCACACTTCCGTTCCCTCGGCAGATAGTCCCCGGGGTCCTCCTGCGTGCCTGGTGCGTCCTGGGCACCGGGGCTGTCCTACCACGGCTCCCATCCTAGTGGGGGAGGCAGAAAGAAGGGCTAGGTGGGCAATCCAGGCAATGGTGCTGCTTTATCCTGGGCAGCAACAAACCCACACGAGAGAGGTGAGTCCTGTGGGTATTGGGCCCAGCAACAAACAGCACGTGCAAAGGCCCCGAAACAGACTTGTACCCTCAGAGAGTGTTCAAGGAGAGAAGGAGCCACAGATGCCTAGGGTCAGATCGGGAAAGCCCTGCACCTGTCGCATGGACCCTATGGAGTTGGGACCCCGGGGTCGGGCTTTGCAGAGAGGAGTGACAGAAGACCTGCATCCTCCCGGGACCGCGAGTCTGCTGTGCTGGCAATCAGAGGGACCTAACGTGGGAGGGACCCAAGGCACTGCGCAAACGGAGGCCCACGCCAGGTTTCTAGTATTTAAATGTCTACATCAAGTTAATGAGCCGTTAAAAATTTGATCTTCGTAATTTGAAATACATATATTCATAATACAAAAGTTTGTTTAAAAATGCATAGAGCTATATTTTTTATTTCTGAAAATCAGCCAAATAATAAAAGACAACTGGATAGAATTCTGATCATGCAGTTTGGGTGTTCTCGTGCTGCCCTAGCCGGGTTTGGTGAGTAATAAAGACATGCAATTCTTAATTATTGCATCTTTGTTTATAAATGTCTTTTCTTACCCTTATTTCAGAAAATCACTAATTATATTGTTTAATAAGATTTCATAAAATCTGTGCATTTAGACAGAATGATTCACGTGTAGTTACACACAGCATATAAAATGTGAAGGTGTTTTCATCAAAAATACAAAACACATCAAAACCAAAAATTAAAATTTTGTATACATTTTCAAAAAGGCTATTTTTCTTTAGCAATAATTAAAATGGACAATTAAACTTATAAAATAAATATAATACTATAAATAAAAATACCAATAAAGATGAATGTGTAATTCTGTATTTTGAAAATGTAATCCAGTCGTAGTCATTGTTATAAAAACAAACTCCCAGCTTCAGGGCCCACGTGGCTGCCAGTGGAACGCAGCTGTGTAACGTGACCCGTGCACGCCCGTCTAGACGGACGCACGTACACAGTGATAGCAATAGGAATTGTTCGGTATTGCACATGCTTCTCTTGCCACCGTGTGGAACTACTGTGCTTACCCATGGAAAGTTCCAGAACCACAAACTGAGATGCGTTGAGGGGCATGCGGACGCTCAGCATGGCTGGGAAGTGATGCTGCTTTAGGCAAGAATTCGTTGCTTTCTGGCTCTGGGAGGTTTGACAAGATAATTAATGTGTGTCGTCTTCCACCCGCTGTATCTGTGGCCCAGACCTGCCCAAGCCCGGGCCCTCACCGCACGGGGCAGAGGCCATGGAGGTGGGGCGCCCTCGTGGGGGCTGCGAGCCCAGCACTTCTGCTAGGGGTCCTGCTGTGCCTCTGACCCCTCACAGGGGGGCTGCAGGGTAGAACCCATCTGTGGGGCTGAGCGGAGACCCCGGGGAGGGCCGTGTGGGACGGCAAGAACGAGAGACAGAGCAAGGGCTGCAGGTGCAACCAGCCCAGTGCCCCCACCCCGCCCCAGAGCATCTTGTGTGTGAAGGAAGAAGACCCCCTTCTCAAGGATCGGGCTTGCTACAGAGTGAACTGGACGGGGCGAGGACATTCCCTTGGAGGGATAGGCCTGGCCTCCAGCCTGCTGCTCAGATCCGAACAACACAAAACTCTGAATGAGCCGTGGACATGGATTCGCCCAAAGAGTGCTTTCAAGGACCAGTGTCAGGACCCCGCCTGTTTGCAGGGCCTCATGAGCAGAATGGGCTCTCGAGAAAGCATCCCTTCACGCCCATGAGAAAGTTCGAGGCAGTAAGGCTGGGGCCTGGTGTCCACCGCAGGGCCCTGCAGGGCCTGTGCCCACACCTCCCTCCATGGTCCGTCGTGACATCTGCTCCTGTGGCTGTACCTTCAGACCCCTCTCCTTCCCTCCCACGGTGACCATGACCAGCCTGCCCGTGGCTGCTCCTGGAGGCCATGGCCCACCTTCCCTAACTGACGGGGGTGCCTTCTACCACCTGTCAGCCTCCTCGGGCTCCAGGCCCGTCAGTGCTCGGGCAGCCCTTTGTCCTGGGAAGCCACAGCTCCATCTCTCTGAGAGAGTCTTGGGCTCCTCAGGGTACGGTGAGTACCGTCACCCTGCAGGAGGGTTCTCTCCCCTCGGGAGGCCCCAGATCCAGAGGCTGGGGAGGCTGACGAGTGGCTCCCAGTGCCTCCCCTGCTGGCCCCTCCCCATGGCCTAATGTGGCCCCAGACTGTCGGGGACACGGCACCACCTCCGGGCAGCCACCAGGCACACAGCGCACTAAAGGCTCGGAGAAGGCCAACAGGTGTGTTTGCGTGTGTTTGGCTATATTTAGCTCTGTGTTTCCCAAACCTGTGTAAACAGAGACCTCATTTTTCACCGAGTACCTGTTACCATCCAGGAGAACACAGTGTGGGAGCTGTGACCTGCGGAGACGGGCCCTTCAGCCGGGGCCCTAAGGTGGGAGAGGGGTCATGCCCACGGGCCTCTGTGCTGACTCGGGCTGCTGCTTTGAAAAGGCGTGTGTGGGGAAAGAACGAACTCAGTTAGGCAGGGACATTTCCTATTTCTTCTAACTCCTGCTTGAGAAGATGCTCTGCCCTGAGAAGACTGGGAGCAATGTTATTTCTAGGGCGGGGTCGGGGAGCTCAGCGGGCCTCCTCACCCCGTGACACTTCTCTGCCCCCACCAAGGAAAGGAAGGTGTGGGCAAGGCGGCAGAGTTCCCGGGGGGCAGCCGCGGCACCTGCCGCACAGGGCGGGCCTGCTCCCCTCCCCCCTGGCACGGGCTGCAACCTGGTGCGTTCCGAGCAGGGAGTTGTCCATGAGGAAAGTGCCCAGTGACTGCCCAGCTGTGCTGCTTTCCCGGGGCCTGCCCCCAGGCAAGGGGGGCCAGCAGGTTCACTCCGAGGTCCCCGAGTGACCCGGATGCTTCACCCCCTGTCACAGACGCCCATATGGGTATAAACGTGTGGCCGACCGGATGGGGGTTTGGAGGTGGAAATGCATCTGGGTGCAGATCGGTGCCCCCAGGAACCGTGGCTTCAGCTCTGCCAGCAACCGGGCTCCCCCCACCCACCTCGCCTGCCCCCCGGCCCACTCCCTCTCCGTGGTGTTGCTAATGGCGCTCGGCCATTCGGTTGTCCGGCCCCCATTTAGATCACAGAGGAGACTTCTGCACACCCTTTCAGTTAAAGTGACAGGGCCAAAGAGAGGGGCAAAATTACTGCGCTGTCGCTACGTGCTTAATTACATGGAATTCTGCATAAATTGTCCAGTGCAAGGAATTATTCTGATAAATTAAAATACTAATTAAATAGGCTACTGCAGAATTTTGAGAACATTGTAGGGTTCTGCTTGTCCAGGTAATTTGCATATCCTTCATCTAGTGAATTTAATTTTAAAGGACTTCTTTTTTGTGTTTGGAAACCCTTTCTTCTCCCGTGAAGATAAAAATGGGCTTTGTGCATCGTTCTCGGCGTTATTAAAGCAGCTTCTCCCAGGGTCTCCGCCTCCCGGCCTCCCAGCCAGCTTGGCCCACCAGCTTGGAGTCTGCGCCGGGCCGTAAAAATAACTCGGAGCTGACATTTGACAGAACGCCCGGCAGGAGCAAAGCTTTTCTTTTCCCCTCAAAATGCTTTAGCCAAAGACTGAAGAACATGGCAGGGTCACACGGCGTTCCCAGAAAGTGGCCTCCGCGTCGACAGCGATGTGGGGGCAGCTCGAGGTGCAGGCTGAGGCCGAGGACGTTCATATCGCGATTCCGCCCCGCGGAGGGGATTCTGAAGGGAAATCCACGGGACTGGGGGCACCCCCGGAGCAGATCTTGTGAGACTGTGAACACCCAAGGTAGGGTTGAGAAGGGTGTCCGGGGGACCTGGGGGCTGCCAAGCACGCTGAAGACCACCGGGTCTGCTCTCACGTCAGGCCCATTTGGGCAAATAGAAGCAGAGAAGGGCTGTCTACAGACGCTAGGAAAGGCCGAGTCGCACAAGGTCGCGCGGGGCTCTGCCTCTCCACCATCTTCACTACCAACAACAACAAAACAGAGAGGACATGACCCCAGGACTGAGAAGGGACAGAAGGGCACAAGCCGCAGGCACCACAGCCCCCGGCTGCCGCAGGGGCTTGCAGACGGGGCAGGAAACCCACCATGAAGACTCCTCTGGGAAGAGCCGGAGGTGGGCTTCTGGAATGTGGTGTCGCCACAGGTCTGGAATAAGTTCTCCGGCACCGCACACGGCCTCGGGTTCTCTCCGAAGCGTCATGGCCAACGCTTTTCATCCCCTCTGTGGCAGAGCCCATGGTGGCATCAAGGGGGCCCTGGAGCCAGGACAGCATCCGCAGGACACCCAGCCGCTCATGATCTCCCGTGGAAAACATGAGAAAATGCAGACAGAGGAGCATTCTGGGGTAGATTGACCTCTCCTTGAACGGCTGTAGTCAAGTATAGACTGTGACGGTTAATAGCAATCAGAAAGATGGGTCCACGCCACAGGACACTGTGCCTGGGTCCATCCTAGTCCTGTGTACGCGCACACGTGTGCACGTGCGTCTGTGGAGGGCAGCCTGGAGGCCCGCGTACGGGAGGCCTGGCTGACGTCCTGCATTCTGGGTGAAGAATATGTAGAATGGGAGGAAGGGCTCAATGTCGCTGCGTGAATTACCCCTGGGACAGACGTAATGTCCTGACTGAGGTGACGGCGATGGGCCTCCTGCCTGTCTGGGCCCTCTCGAGTGCACAGCCAGCGAGGCACGCTCGAGGGCTTTCCCAGGGAGCCCCCCACTGACCGTGATCCCGCTGGGCCGACGCCGGCTGGGCCACGTCTGGAGTGGCGTGGTCACGTCCGGAGGCCCCTCTCGGTGGACTTGAGCACACGGTCGCTGCATCCCGCCCTCACGGGAGGCCCTCCAATAGCACGTCAGCTCGCCAGGGCTCGCCCACTCACCGCCCGCCCAACACCTGGCATGCTGTCCAGCCGCACACGGAGAGCCCTGGGCAGATGGATGGATGGACAGACGGACTGACGATTTAGAGGACAGATGCTAATTCTCTCTTCAACAGCACTTCAATCTGGCTAATCCTAAAAACTAGCTGGTGATGGGGGATGGAAGGAAATTTTTAGGAAATGTAGATTTCCTGAGGGAAAGCAGCGGAGAGCAGGTGCGTCGTGCGGAAGAGGAGGGGCGTCCGTGTGGCTCGCAGAGCAAGCGGAGCTCAGACCGGGGGTCCACGGAGACAGCTACGCTGGCGCGGAAGCCAGACCTTAACGCAGGTCACCGGCGCGTCCGCTCGTGTCCGGCCTCTGCGGCACACAGAAGCAGCATCAATCAGCACATGATCGCATTGGAGACCAGCGGTTCCTGGTATTTTAGAGCAGTGAGCAAACAGACGGCACTGCCGCAGCTTCCATAAAGCACGTGCTGAGCGGTGCGCACGGCACCCCCACCCTCCCCGCTGCCCGGGGGCGAGCGCTCTGCTGCAGCTTCCGTGAGGGGAGACTGAGGCCGGGTGAGGCCAAGGAACGTGCTGAGGATCACAGCTGGCTGCAGACCCCTTGGTGTCTTCAGCCGAGGTGGAAAGCCCCTGCGGCGTGGCGGGTAGCCACTGGAAGAGGGGTCAGTAGGCGCTCCGGAGCCAGTGTGTGCTCCAGTCTCTGCCCTGGAGAGAAGCTTTCTTGAGAACAGGCTACGTAGGACCTCGAAGCCCGGACTAGGGAAATGTCGTTGGACAGGAAGCGGCATGCTGTCCAGTGTGTGCAGCTCTGTGTGACCTCTGTCTTTCTCAGGGTGGAGACGAGTGGCCCACGGAACCAGCAATGCCAGCCACGGGCACCCGGTGTGCAGAGGCCCCTCTCAGCCAGAGGAGGCAGGCTGGAGGCCGTCACAGGATGGTGGGCCCTCAGTGGCAGCTGTGGCCACGGAACACAGAGAGGGAGGCGTGGTGACCGCCCGGTGCCCGGCACGGGGCTGTCCAGGGGCTCGAGGGGAGCCGTGCCGGGAGCTGGCCTGCCTGTCTCCTGGGGCTCTGGGCGACCCCTGTTCTCTCCTCTGCCTCCCCACCGGCCCACGGGCAGTCTGTGGAGTCTGGGCGGGTCAGTCTGCAGGTGGCACTGGGCACAACTAGTGACTGGCCTTGACCTGGGGGCCGGGCGCCGCCCCCAAAGGCACATGTTGAAACTCTATCCCAGTCTGACCGTGTTTGGACATACGGGGAGAGTAAGGGTCAACTGAAGTCACAAGGGTGGGGTCCTAATGCAGCAGGGTTGGGGTCCGTGTAAGAGGAGGGGGAGTGAGCCCCTCCAGCATGTG
Source organism: Ailuropoda melanoleuca (assembly GCF_002007445.2). NCBI lineage: Eukaryota > Metazoa > Chordata > Mammalia > Carnivora > Ursidae > Ailuropoda > Ailuropoda melanoleuca. Next base: position 211,704,263 of record NC_048218.1, on the reverse strand, counting down.
CTAGCCGACCCTGTGAGAGGCAGTGGTCTGCAAGCCGGGAAGGGGGTCCTCACCAGACACCCACCCCGCCATCCCCTCCCCTGGCCCTGCAGCCCCCAGTGCATGGGTCCACACCGCCTGAGTCAGACCTGCCCATGGCTCTGGGTGGCGCCACCCACTGGGCTTCCTTGGCTTCCCCATTTCTGAAATGGAGACCACATGATCTAAATCCCAGCTGGTGTTAAGGCTTACCGAGGTTGGTATGCGCCTGGCGGGCAGCAGTCTTACTACGGTTTTGATCACAGACTCGGTTATTTTGGTTCTGACGTACACTTCGGTTTGCTCCGTCCAGGGGGTGCGGCGGCCCCTGCACCCTTCGGAAAACCTTTACTGCACGCAGCGTCATCTGCGTGCCTCGGGTTGTCTGTCTCCGCTGCTGACGGGTGTGCACGGAGTGAACTCCACTTTAAAAGGTCAGGCAGCTTTGAGAGGCTCTGGCGGGTGGAGGCTCCTTTGCGCTGAGCCGGGGCCATCACCGTGCATGAGCGCGAACACGCCCCCCAGAGCCCGAGAAGCGGGTGCTGCTGCCCCGCGGCCTGCGGGCGTCACGGGGCTGGCGCTTCACCGAGTCTCGCAGGGCATTGCTTTGTTTTACGACATAGCAAGGACCGCGAGTACACGGTAACGTGACGCTTTCTAATCACCGGGGTCACTTTGTGCGTACCGAGGCGTCGTCGCATAGCCATCGGCCAGGTCGGCTCGCGCAGACGGCGGACACACGTTTGAGCCCAGCCACGGTCGGGCTTTCCCTGATCCGCTTTCCAACACGCTGCCCGTGGTTTTCCGTCCGTGTTGGTGACACAGCGTTTCGCAAAGAACCCACCAAGCAGCCGATGTCCCTTCCAGGACTTTCTGGAGCTGTTCGGAAGGTGCAGTGGAAAACCATCTGGGAAGAGTGGGAACAGGTAGGCCTCCTCAGACGGGCTCTGACGGCCAGTGTGCGGGCACGCAGCTCGGTGCTGTGTCCGCGCGTGAGGCGGTCGAGGAATCACGACGCATCAGGCCCCAACCTGGGCACGAACAGAGCTCCCCGCCGCGGGGTGGAGCCGGTGTTCTCCGCCCACTGGGGCTCGTTGCCACGTTCCCGGAGATTGTGTGAGCCGGTTGTGAAAAATCACACTTTACACGCTTACATGTAAGTGACGTCGAAAACAAAGGACCCGGTACCCGCCAGTTCACCTCATCGTACTGTTCCCTGCACGCTCGCGCGTCTCCGTCCCTGTCTGCGGGTGGTGGGAGCACCGGAAAACCACAAGGCAGCTGTGCCACGGCGACAGTTCGTGGGCGTGTGGTGGGTCTGCACAGCACGGCTCGAAGACGTGCCGGACGCGGGCGGGGTCCCCGGGAAGGCCTCCCGGCACCTGGGGTCTTGGTGCTTGGAAGGTGACGCTGCTTCCAGCAAACAGACGTTGGCACTGCATCTCTGGTGTGGGGAAGGGCCTGCCCGAGGCCTGGGGCTCAGAGGAGCACCTGGGCCTGGGGGACTGGTCGGCACGGCTGCGTGTGTCCACCGGGGACGCAGGGTAGGGCTTGTCCGCTCTGCAGGACGGTCCGAACTTCACCTGCAGATCGGTGAACGAGCAGGCATCCGGGCAGAGAATGGCCAGCATTCGGCCTCCTGCTCGTGTGGTGGACACAGGCCTGGAGACCTGCCAGCGGCCGCCTGCCTCGTACTGGACGTTTCATTGGGACACAAGCAGGATGGTTTCCTTAAGAAGGGTCCTGGCAGCCTCCTCCCCGCGGGGCAGGTGGAGACCCTTGGCCGCCGGCCCCCGTGTAGCAGTTTGCTGACTCTGGGGTTGCGTCCCCACGTTGCTATGGCGGGGCCACGGGTGTCTGTCACAGCGCAGTGGCCGCAGATGGAGTACTTTTAAATTCGGTTTTCATATGCTTCCTGTTCCTCAGCCTATTTAAGAGCTCATTATTATTCCCCCAAAAGTAGCTTGCCATTCAGCAAAGCGTTTCCTTTGTTCGCAGAAGAACATTAAAATCGATCGCTTTGTACCCTCTCTCGAAGACTGTCCTCCTCCATTCAGGGTTTCCGTTTGGGCCACCGCCTCGCCCTGCCCTCCCGCTGCTCCCGCACCCAGCGTGAGGCTCTGAACCACACGCAGCTGTGTTTGCCTCATTCTTTCCGTGCGGGGATAATTACCTGCATGTAAAAATAATGTGCATTTGTTCAAAGCGAAAAACTTCCTACAAGACAACGAAAGGCCCCCAGGTGGGGCAGGCGGGCTCCAACGGCGTCTCATTTACATCCCTGCGCAGGACAGGATTCCATCACCCAAGATTAACGGGGGCGGATACCGTAAGAGGTGGAAGTAATCAATGTTTTCTTGTTCTCGTTCGGCATTAACCACAATGGCAAGGCACCCCTCGTTCTTAAGGTCTGCGGTAAAACTCCGTTTTTCCTGGTTTTCATTTCCAAAATGACATGGGCTTTATCCGAAAGACTGTTTCTACAGATTTGAAAGTAAGGTCAATTGCTTTGTGACACAACTTCTTCTCGACAAAGTGGGGGCAGGTCGGTTTGTGGTGTTGGCATTAGGATTACTGAGTTTTCATTTACATCTGCTAATTGTTTCCAGAGGTCATTTCTCTTGGTCTGATTTGGAGGGTGATTCATTGTCTGCAAGTCTTCCTCGTAAGTCAGGAGCAAAAGAGGATGAGGACTGTGCTGGAGCTAAACCGTCACGGAATGTGTCTTGTGGGGGCACGGGTGAGGGATGAGAGCAGCCCCCAGCACCGCTGGGGTGCAGACGCACGCTCAGGCTTGCCTTCCGGTGAGCCCTTCTTGTGAGCTCAGGACGCCAGTTAACGGAACGTATTTCCCAATGATAACACACCGAATAACCAGGTATCATTCGAAAATAGGACTCTGCCGTCTGCGAAGAATGTCTGCATTGGGCGTCTCGTGCAGTCTTCACGACGGGTCTCTCAGTTCCCTGGGCTGACGTTTGAGCATGAAGCTGAAGGCACAGGGAAGGCTGGCCCATGCGTCTGCCTCCCTGGGGAGCGGGGCCTCACGCTCGGCTGCACGAGCTCCAGGCTGGCTCACAGCTCGGCGGTTGACTCAGGCCGTCCGCGCAGTGACTTCATGCAATGTTTTTCGGTAGAGAACGCTCAGGGTTTCTTGAGAACAGTGAGCTGTGCACGCTGACCCTGTACTTCCTCACTTTTCCTCACAGTTGACAACAAGGACAAACTGGAAAAAGCGTCTGGACTGAAAATTCTTCACGCTGGAACCGGGCTGGTGAGTAGCGGAGGGGCTGCCCTCCGAGATGTGCGTGGTCGGCGGCTGGGGGACAGGCCCACGGACGGGCCGAGTGACGTCATGCTGACGTAAGGGAAGGCCGGTCGGTCGGTGCCTCCTGTGGCTCGAAGGCGCTCATCCACAGTGCCTGGTTCACGTGGCGTTGGTGTTGGTTGCCTTTGAAGTCCTGGCTCGGCATCTCCTTGATGCGTCAGGAAAACACTGGAATTCAGAGAACACGTGCCTCCTTCTTCAGAGGTCTTGTAGTTGCTCAGTGTGGGCTCGAGCCAGCCAAGGAAGTTCGGCTCTCCTCGGGGGTCCGAGGACGCGATGGGATAGGGCGCCACGCACGTGGGAACGCTCTGTGACGGGACTGTGTCAAGCAGCGGTGGTGCCCTCACATGGCTGTGTTGGTCAGAAAGAGGCACTTGACCAACCGCTCCGTCAGCAATTAAAGCTGATGGCAGTCACCTCGGGGAACCCTGGCCGATGCCTGCGTTCCCCGTGTTGGGGCAGTTTAATGAATTGTAGGCAGGACACGGACGTGCTTCCTCGCAGGAGTGGTATGTGGCCACTCGTAAGGCAGCGTGGACGGAGACCAACTGTGCCATTGAGTCTGAGATTTTCGATTTCACGGCACTCGCGATTACAGATAATTAACTATCACGGGGCAGCTCATTTATAAGTGCTCCTTGCTCCCCGAGAGACGTCCTCCACAGAGCCACTCCAAGATGCGCCACTTTCTTGGGGAATCTCCCGTTCGGCAGCCATGAGCCCTGGCTCTTGAAGTAAGAACGTATTTAATTAGTCGTTCTTCACAAACGGGCTCCTGTGCTTCCCAAGCGGGAGGCAGGTAGGAATAGCCTTGCTGGGAAAACAGCCTGTGCCCTACGCTCGTGTTCCAGGGACACGAAGGCAGAGAGCCGGGGGGAGCGGCAGAAACTCGTCAGCAAAGACTTGACGGGACGGAGACTCCCTGCCACTGGCTAGGGCCGAGAGCGTGAAGCGTGCGTCAGGCCAGGACGTCCCGCTCTCTGCCCCACTGCAGCGGGCGGTGGTCTTGGTAGTGAGCAGGGGCGAGGCTGGAGACGGCTGAGGCCTGGGGAGACGCAGTGGCCAGTGGCAGGAAGGGCCCCGATGGGATGGGGGTTCTGAGTTGTGATGGAAGGTTCTGGATGTGCTGCCCGTCTGGGGGGCAGTGAAGGCGTGAAGCCCCTGCCTTCCTTTCCCATCGCATCCTCGTTGGGTGGGAACCCCTTGTGGTGCCACGTCGTTCCCACGGGAGGTGACCGGGCAGAGTGTCCACACCGCTGCTGGCCAGGAAGCTCTGGCGCCACGAGTCCTCTCTGCACGAGGGTCGGTCCGTGAGCCGCAGGGGAGGCTGGCTGTGCTGCCCTGGGGGGTGTGCTGTGTGGGCTTGGCAGGCTCTGCTCTGGGGCTGGCCCCTGGAGACCCCAGAGCTCCTCTTCCCGAGGAAACATGGCCTCCTGAGGTTTCGGGAAAGAGGGGACACGCGAGGGCTGAGCCCACGGGCTGGCTGCTGTCGAGCACGGCTTTCCCCGGAGCCCGCCACACTGGCTGCCGGACAGCGTGGCCGCAAACACTGTCATCAGTGACACGCGAGCTGTGGCCTCTCGAGAAAGAGCTGCTCGGAACTGGGGTCTGGGAGCCGCGACCTCGTGTCCTCGCTCCTCCCCAGCATCTGGGCCAAACCCTGCTCCTGCGGTCCCTGCCTCCACCTGGCCTGTGCGCCCGTGCCACGGCTCTGCCCTCCGTGGCCTGCCCATCTGTGGGGGCCCGGGGCCTCGCCCTCCTGTCCACGCTCGCTGGCAGCCTCAGCTCCTCTTCCCGAGCCTTGCCTCCCCCAGGCTCCATCCTCCCCACGGGACTCCATGTCCTCGTTGTCACACGAGGTGCTCGCTGTCTCCACCTCGCCGGGTTACCGGGAAGATTGGCGGAGGCGCGGGCCCGGCTCGCGGCCCCTCACAGCCAGCCGTGGCGCCATCCCCGTGTCTGCTCTTCAACGAGCCGCCCCGCCGGGTTCTGGGCCCCCCCTCGGTGGTGCACGGGGTCCTCGCGTGCACACGAGCCCAAGCCCGAGCCCCCGACACCTGGGGCCTGTGTGAGGCGCAGACTTCCCCCCTCATGTCACGTCTTCATTTCTGCATTTGTTTTGGAATCTCGGGTCTTAGTTGTGTGTGGTTTTCGGTGGATGTATTTTCTTTAGGGTTTCTACGTGTATACAGCGAGAGACGCCTACCCTGCTCAGGTTAGCACACCGTTCATTCATCCTAAAGATACACACTGAGTGCCTACTGTGTGCCGGGCAGTTTAAGGACCGGTCTTGGCAGTGAACAGGATAGAAAACCTCCCACCTCATGAAGCTCCCCTTTCCCTGGAAGCTGGGGTCCACGGAGGGATCAGACTCACCGTCTCCTCTCAAGACAGCCTCCCATCACCCCACCGGGTTTTGTCTCAGGTGGGCAAACCATCTCTGTCCGTTCTGCGTGACAAACTTCACGCCACGGTCTAGAGAGCCTCATGCCACCGTCCCCTCGGGCTTCCTCCCCTGCGTCCCAGCTCCTGCCCTCGTACACTGGGGTTCTGAGCCCCGTGCCTCTGGACCTACGAATGCGCTCACCCTCAGGTCGTTGACCTGCAGCGGAATCGCTACCTCTCATCCATTCCCCGTCCGTCCGCAGATACGGAGCAGGGCTGGGTGTTGTCAGGAACGTTGGTGCTTTAGTGCAAATGTGCATCCTCTTCCACGCTCCCCCCATTTCTGGGTGTCTCCCTGGCTTTCCTATCCCCTCCTTGCCAATGGACCACAAACTCACGACCGTAGACCGCAGACGCAGACGGTCACGTCCGTCTATGCTCACTTGCCCTTACTCGTCCGGAGCACTCACTTTAACGTTCTCCTTCCTCCTTGCACAGCAGCCCCGCCGTGTGTGCAGCACACACACCCTCAGTCTGTGATCCTGACGTGTGCTGCGTGGGCAGAGCCCTGCACCCTCCGGCATCTGAACCACCAGCTGGAAGGAGGGTGGGGGTCTCCTTCTTCCCCAGGCGTGAAAGGCACCTGCTCTGCCTTCCTGCTTTCTGTGGTTGTACCAGGGCCTCCTTCTCTGGCTCGTTACATCAGCTACAAATACGCTGGAGGATTTCCCACGCTGTTGAATACAAACCCCTGGACACCAGATAGTCCCTCTGACCCCAGATCCCTTCACAGCAAAACCCTTCACCATTGGTGCATGTTCCCCCCCAGCACCTCACCCCTTGCTCCCGTCAGCCCCGTCAGGACTTGACGAAGCCATCATCAGCGCTGTCTGACTCGTGGTGGCCACAGCCAGCCGCCCCTTTCTCCACTGAGGTTCTTTGTCCTCTTTGCTGTCCCGCCTGCTTTTTGGAGCCCTGGCCCTGTGGAGGGCCCTGCTCTGACCCTCGGGTCTCTGACTGCCCCAGGCACTGTCTTCTCATTCTTCCCTGTACTGCCTCCCAAGGGATCGTCCAGGCCTTGGCTTTGTTCTTATTCGAGGACGGTGACCCCAAATTTAGATCTCCAGACTGACGTGCTCACTGTGCCCCACTCGCCCCTCCATTTCTGCACTTGGGGGTCTGCACAAAGTGGGCAAAGCAGGACGCTCGATTCCCCTGCCAGCACATCTCTGTCCCCAAGCCTCCCTGTCTTAGAAACAGAAATGGCGTTGCTGTGGGTCGTGTCGCACTGTCTACGCACTGGATTGAGCCAACTCATGGAAATCTGAGTTGCACTTGGACTGTTTGTGAAGATGACCATTCAAACTTGGAGGAATCACCCTCTGCTCGTTCTGGGTGTCCGTCCTTCTCACACACGGATGGGGGTCGGCCTTGGCAGGCGGGCTGCTGGTGACTCGGTCGGTGGGGGCAGGGCTGTGGGTCCCGGGTGCGGGTGGGGAGGGCCAGCGAGCCCACCACCACAGCGCTGGCTCCTTCCTTTCCACCCACCTGATCTGTTGCCCTCGGGTCCCCGATTGGAACCTGACCTTGAGACCTCACCCGCTGCGCCCCCGGGGAGCCCCTCTGTTGGCAGCCCTGGGGCTTCATTGCTGTGCCAGGGGTTCGGAGACCAGCATGGCGGTGTTACCGCACTTTGAAGTTGACTGAGGTTGTTCCGGTGGGTTCTCCAGCCCAGGACCCCTGCTTTCCCCTAGACTTCTGTCCAACCCATCCACATTCAGAAGCCGCCCTTGATGGAGGCAGGGGTGCTCGAAGACCGGGAGCTGGTTTTGGAAAGTGAAAATGGGAACAAAGGGGGCAAGTGGGGGTAACTTTAAAAAGCTAACGATGTCTGTTTCTCTGATGTTAACTGCCTCATGCAGTATTCAGCCTGACTCTGACGATTCTGGTTTTTTTGAAATGTATTTGATACGAGCATGTCCGTTACTTCCTGACTCGCGTGCGCCGTGGAGGCTGATCGCTGGAAGCCCGGCGGTCTCGCTCCCTGGCACTTGTGACTCACGCACATCAAAGCCCTTTAAGCCAAATGGAAGTATCTCCAACCAAAGTGTAAAGGGAATGAGCGGCTTACAGTACGCGCACGCGTTCCTAACAGATGGGGGTATTTTGATGTTTCTCAGGATCTACTTTCTTTTTTTTTTTTTTTTTTTTTTTTTAATTTTTTTTTATTATATTGTGTTAATCAACCATACAGTACATCCCCAGATTCCGATGTAAAGTTTGATGCTTCATTAGTTGCGTATAACACCCAGTGCACCATGCAATACGTGCCCTCCTTACTACCCATCACCAGTCTATCCCATTCCCCCACCCCCTCCCCTCTGAAGTCTTCAGTTTGTTTCTCATAGTCCATAGTCTCTCATGTTTCATTCCCCCTTCTGATTACCCCCCTTTTCTTTATCCCTTTCTTCCCCTACCGATCCTCCTAGTTCTTATGTTCCATAGATGAGAGAAATCATATGATAATTGTCTTTCTCTGCTTGACTTATTTCACTTAGCATTATCTCCTCCAGTGCCGTCCATGTTGCAGCAAATGTTGAGAATTCATTCTTTCTGATAGCTGAGTAATATTCCATTGTATATATGGACCACAGCTTCTTAATCCAGTCATCTGTTGAAGGGCATCTCGGAGCCGAGATGCCCTTCAACAGGATCTACTTTCTGACATCTCGAAAATGTCTGCATTTTCTTCAAATTAATGAAGTCCTACCTCTTCCAAAGGAGAATTATAATATTACAAGAAAAACTCAAATATTTAGAAGGAAAATAACGTAGATGATTGTCACCAGGAGGACAGACCCATAGTCAAGCTCCCACAAGCGCATCTGAAATAAGGAGTTACTCTCTGATCTCTTGATGGCTTGGCGAACATACAGCTGCAAGATTACCCCACCTGGCGGGAGCGTAGCGGGCCCGCAAGCCTCTGCCTTGCTCCCAAGGCTTAGAAACCCAGTGAGGGGACACAGGAGGCCACACACTTCGCCACACAGTGGTCACGGTTCAGACCGAGTGCCGCGGCTCAGCCACAGAGCAGCTGCCCTGGGCGGCCATGAGCCCCCCCGTCACCTGGCAGATTCATGGAGAAGAGGGATGGCTATCTGTTCGGATCCTAAAAAAGGAAATCTTTCCATCTCATGTAGGGAGGAGAAAGTTTTCCTCAACCCTCCTACAGTCCCTGGCTGGGTCTGACAGTCAAACCGACAAAGACAGACGAGCAGGAGAAAAGCACACAGATATATTCAGTACAAGGTGCACATGTCATGGGAACATAAGAAAACAAAGACCCAAAGAAACAGACCCCAGTATTTTATGCTGGATTTGATGCAGGGTGGACAGTGGTGGGGAACACGGTAGGTTAAGGAGCGTGCAGGAAGGGCAGTACGTGGGGAGACTGAGGGATTCTGCTCTGTGTTGCTCTGTTTGGGAGATATGGGCTCTCCCTTCCTCTGGGTCCAGGGAGGGCACCTGTCTCATGAGGGTCTTGTGACCTTCCTCAGGAAGAAGTGGTCATCACCGAGACCTTCCTGCTCAGGCATGGTCTCTAACTCCTTTACCTTGAAATATTTCTATGTCCAGGCACCATATTTGGGGGAACCGTGTCCTGAACCCCATCCTCAGTGCAGTGTAATGTTAGGCATGGTTTTCTTTTTTTTTTTAATTATTTTGTTTTATGTTATTTTGAGAGAGAGAGAGAAGGAGCAGGGATGGGGTGGGGAGGAACAGACGGAGAGAGAATCTCAAGCAGACTGTGCTCTGAGTGGGGAGCCCGAGCGGGGAGCAGGGCTCCCTTCACGACCCTGAGAGCATGGCCTGAACTGAAACCAAGTCAGACGCTGAACCGACGGCACCACCCAGACACCCCCGGGTGTGGTTTTCGTGTACGTCTCCCAAGGGACCCGGTGTGTGAGCATCTTTCTTGAGGAAGTGTGGTGAGGGGTGGACCCCGCTCTCTCTGCTTCCCTTGCTTACGTCACTCCTTGGGCTCCTGGGCATGATTTTGTTCAAAGAAAGGATTCCATGGCCAAGACTAGATTGATCCCAAAAGTTCCTTAAAAGTCTGTGAATCGACGGTCATGCTCCCATTGCTGGAGTTTGTGGGCGTTCTCGGCGTGACGGTTGGTACCGTGCGGCATGACGGACGTTTGAGGCCTCGCTGCACCTCTGTTGACAGAGACCACGTCTGGTCGTCCCGGGGGCCTCTGGGAGGCACATGCTCTGGTTGGATCCAGATGACTTGACATGGAGGGACCTTTGCCCACAGTGTGATGAGACCGCCAGGGTGAACCTCCCCAAGTCAGGGGTGGGGGAAGAACTCCACAGACAGTCGGGTGGAGGGAAGCCGTCATGCCGATGATGGCGTGGGGACCTGCCTTCCTCATGCCTGGTACGGGCTCACGGGAGAGCTGATGAGGCTCTGGCGTGCGGGAGCATGGCCATGACTTGGCCGGCGGGTGGCTGTGAACCCCGTGAACGCAGGGCACCGCAGAAGGCCATTCAGCCGCCGTCAGCCCCATGCTGAGTCGGGAGGTCACGGGCGGCGCTCTGACCGGTCCTGGAGCGCCATCAGAAGTGGTGACGGGGGTTGCTTGGGGGCAGTCGTCTGGCTTTGGTGGTAAAGCGCAAATGTGCAAAGGCTCATACACTTACCCTGCAGAAAGCACATGACATCTACACGGCGGGCGCCTACGGCTCAGACAGCGTACCCTCCGCTGGGCAGTCGCGGTCCCAGGGCTTTATCTCCGCGGACCTTTGCAAAAACTCAACGAACGAAATATAAAACCATAGGAAGGTAACTAATCACATCGGAATACTCAAACAGAATTTGATGATTTCTTAAAAACCATTCTGAGGACTCTGCCGCCACCACAGCCACGGCAGCCGCTTGCTGCACAGAGTACGTGCACGCGTGTCGGTCCGTTGTCAGGAGGGGCTGGCGGGATTCCACGCGGTCCTCTCCTTTTCCCGGAGTCTCTTCAGTATGACGCTGGTTCACTTGGAAATCATCCTGGGGTCACCGGGTTGGAGGGGCAGCACAGGGAGGCCGTGTCCGCACTCGCCTCACGCCCCCAGTGCCCGTGCCTTCATCCTGCAGGAGGGAGGTGCGTGTGGCTCAGTGTGTGTGGTCTTTTGTCATTTTACCTTTGATGCCACTTTTTACAATTTTAATTAAGAAAAGACATGTGACCAAAGTGAAGGAGTCCATGCTCGCACTTACGAACACATGAAGAGACAAGAGGAAGCACCGCCTCGAGTGGACGCCCTGGGGCTCCTGACCTGTCGACCCCACAGATTGCTGTAGAGAATGCTGAAAACGGCTCAAGTCGGCACGTTTGCAGACATCTTCCGTGGCACTGGGTCACGCACAGGAAGGGCGTCGTGAGTCATTGAAACTATCCGGGCTGTTTGGATCGAGGCACGTACTTGGAAGTCCATGGGGGAGAGCCCTGGGTGTGTGTGCATGGAGGAGGCCGGGAGGGCAGAGAGCAGGCTCCAACCAGAGGCCGGGGAGCATGACGTGGAGGCGGTGGGCTCTGAGGATGGGTCAGAAGGGCTGGAGCAGCGCACTCCAGTCTGTGCGAGAAAGGACGGTAGTATTTGAGGGAAAGTGGGCTGGGTGGGAGAAGATGGCGCTGTCAGTGTGGATGGGGTCTCTCGGGTAGGCACCATGAGTTGAGTTTGAAATGCTGGTCTTGTGTTTTCGAGTGTCCATGATATTCCTCAGCTGGCGTGGCCTCCTGTGGCTCCCCCGAGGCTCCCCTCCACCAGCCCTTAGGCTGGCATGGAGACACTGACCGTCATGGGCCCTCTGAAAGCCCAGGGCTAACCTTGGAACCTCTCTCCAGAAACCCACACACACCCATACACGCCAATGCAGTCCCAGGGAATGTGTGGCGTCCCTGTCCAGTCCCGTCGGTGAGCCAGAAGCCATGGCTGAAGTCTGCTGGGGCGCTGGGTGGTGCTGGAGAGATCTGGGCCCCCCACCATTGTCCTCGGGTGCGCAGGTCACCTGGGTTGTTCTGATCTGCATTTCTTGGAGAAAATGGAACTTTTTTCCTCCTAGATGCAAAAAGTGCGTTGGTCCTGAGGAAAGCCTGTTTCCTTGTAGACATTCTTAGTTTGTGCTTGAAATGGGAGCTCTGCATGAGATTGCATGAAAATATTGGCAGGGCCTGCCCAAATCTGCTCCGTACTCAGCGGAGCGGCCCCCAGATGAGCTGTTCTGTTTCACTGGACAGGCCACTGGAATTTACGTGGCTCCCCGACACAGAGTCCTCACTGCCGTTCCTCATACTGTGTTCTTTCTTAAAAGTGAAGAAAATCACACAGAAGTGTGTTCGATATAATTAATGGCACTTGACATATCAACAACTACGAGTTTATTATGAAACAACGTCTTTTTCTCCTGAAATGCTATATGAAGTACCATGTCGCATGGGCCATGAATGTCTTCCCAATACTTTTTGTGATTTAAGGCAGGAGAGGCGCCATGCGATGCGGCAGTTGCCATAGTGACAGATTCAATTTTTATTCAATATCAGAGTAAATAGTCACGTAAAATGAAATAAGAAGTGTCTGCCTGTGGCAGCGGCAGCCCTGCGCCTCCGCCAGCCGCACCCCTCCCTCGCCCTCTCCTCGCAGCCCTTCACCTCCCCCAGCCGCACCCCCCCACCTTCTCCTTACGCCATCAGCTGTGTTTTTGTGAAAGTGTGCCTGGCACAGTTCTCCTCACGGGCTGTTGTCTAGGCTGGGATTGGACGGCATCCCCGTCAGAAGTGGGGAGTCCATCTTAATAGACTGTCCCTGTAGCTTCCTCTGTAGAACCGGTCAGTGTGGTCCCAGAAGTTACTTTTCATTTAAAAACTAAACTAGAGAGATACTCCTGAGAGCCCTCAGAAGGTAATATTCTTGAAACCCATTTTAAGGCTCAAAGGGTAAGAATTGGAATTGCTTGAAAGAGAGTGAAGAAGACCAGAGGGAACACCCACCAGCCCAACCCTCGTCCGGCTCCTCCCAGCACAGCCGCCCAGCCGCCAGCCATACGCAGCTCAGAGACGGAGAGAGGTCGCGGGCCAGGTGGCCGTCAGGTCCCAGTCCAGGCAGCCCCACTCCCAAGCCCGTGTCTCAGTCCGTAAGTGGTGCCGCACCAGCCCAAATCCCAGAGGCCCTGGGTCCCCTTGTGGGGGCGCTTCACAGCTGGCTTCTGGTCCCCACAGACCGGCGTCCACCTGAGAGCCCCCTGCTCCTGCCTGGTTTCGGTAGAAAGTGGAAGAAGGGCGGTGCATCCGTGTGCTGGGGAGGCTGTGACAGAGCCCCGCAAACCAGTGGCCCAGACCCCAGGAGCAAGTCTCGCAGCTCTGGGGCCAGAAGTCCTGCTAACGGCTTTGGTGGGGTGTCCCCCTGCGGTGCTCAGGGAGGGTCCTCCCCAGGATCCGTCCGTGGCTGATGGACCGTGGGCTCCACCCACACCTGCCGCTCTGCCTGCAGTCTTGTGTTCATGTCCCAATGTCCCCTGTCACAAGGACTCCCCCCATATTGGATGAGGACCTCTAGAACAACCCTGTCTCCAGATAAGGTCCCGCCCTCATGTGCTGGGAGTTAGGACTCCAGCATATCATTTGGGGGAGACACAAGTCAGCCCACGACAACTGGTCATCTCCCCTCCCCACTCCGCTCAAGAGCTTGGGTTCTAGAAAGCTGCTTCCTGGTCAGGGGTCCCGAAGTCGGGAGGGGTGGAGGCACTGTTCAGGGGCCGGCAGACGCTCCCCGTCCCAAGGCTGAGGGGGCACATGGTCCCTCGGCAGCCTGGGAATGAAGTGCGCCCATCCCCCCCGCCCATCTCTCCCCATGGCATCCGTCAGAGCCGAGCGGAGTGATGTGATTTCGTGTCTGTCCCCCTGTAACCGTGCACTGCGGAGTAAAATCCACGAGTGTCTTAATCATGCCCGGCATCCCCAGCACCCGGCACGAGGCCTGACGTACAGCAGAAACTCAATAAACACACGTTGAAGCGAATCGAACCGTGAACCCTGGCTGCAGGGTGGACGCCCTGCCGCTCCCTTCTCCATGGATCATTCAGACCGCCATTCCCAGGCCTTGGAAACTCGGTGGAAAGTATCTGACTCCAGATTGTACTGTGTGCACTTTGTCCGTTGACCCTGAAATTACAGGGGACCCTCTGTAACACCGCGCTTCCCGTCCCACGCGTCCCGGCGTCCTCTCCATGACAACTGATTTGAATACCTCCTCTGAGCTTAATCCATGGGTTGTTTCTTTTTTTTTTAAAGCCTCTTTTCATCCATATGAAATAATTAGTAATCGATATAACACAAAATAAAATCAAATGCTAAATTTAAAACACTAATGTCAAAACAGACGGGCTGTCGATGCCGCAGTTGTCAAGTTAGGCAGGGGTACATGTGACCTGGGGTTTTCTGTGTGTCAGCGTGTGTGCACGTCCCTCCGGCAGTAAGAGAGGGGGTCCATCCTGCTGCCATTCCCTTGAAGCAGGGCTTACATCACAGGGTGCATGCCTCCAGCTGTAAATGCGTGAACCCGCATCTAATGACCATGACTTGCAGATGGGCGATGTGGCCGCTGCTGGATGGGGGAGCTGACAGGTCCTTTGGGACAGCAGGAAGAGCCCCTCCCTCCCTTTCCCTGGGCTCCTGGGCCTAGCATGGCGGCTGTCCACACCAGCCTCCACAGTTCCACTCCAGGCCCCGAAATCCATCACGGGGGCCACACGGTCCTGTGAAGTCTCAGCATCCCAAAGATGGGACCTCATTAATAAGCCTGGCACCCCATGTACCCCAGAGGGGCCACCCCCTCAGTCTGCAGGACTAGACTTCCAACATGCCCTTGTCCTGCACGGGTCCCATAGCGGGCACACAGGTCCTGCTGCCCACTGGTCTCTTGCCTGGATTGTGATCACCACTGACCTCGGTGTCAGGGTCCTGGGGCCCCTGTAACAGAGTGCCACACACTGGGGACTTATTAAGACAGAGGAATTGCTCTCTCCCCGCTCTGGAGGCCAGAAGTCCACAATGCAGGTGCGGGCGGGGCTGCGCTCCCTCTGAAGTCTCCAGGGGAGGGTCCTTTCTGCCTCTACCAGCTCCTGGGATTACCGGCCATCCTTGGAGTCCCTTGGCTCAGGGACCCATCTCTCCAGCCTTGCCTCTGAGCTCCCTTCTCCTCTGTGTGTCTCTTCTTACGAGGACGCCTGTCATGGCGGACTGAGGCCCACCCCACCCGGTAGGACCTCATCTTAACTTGATCATGTCTGAAAGACCTGATTTCTAAATAAGGCTTCATGCACAGGTAGTGAGGGTTGGAAATTGCAGCTACCTTTTTGGGGGACACAAATTCAATCCACAGTGCCCAAAAATCACAGGTGTCCTCCACCCTCTGGACTTGAGGCCCCAGTATTGATTATTGATTGACCTACAACTGAATTGTTCTCCTTTGGGGGAGGGGATACAGTAGTTTGCTCATCTGATTGTATGAACAGAGTTAGCTCTCTGGCCGGATCTGTTTCTCTGTTCATAATCTAGTTTGACACCCCCCCCCCAGACCACACACACACACCCCAGACGCACCCCTGTCTGCCGGTGCTGAAAGATAAATGAGGAGAACCAGTATCCGGATCTGGGGGTGGGGTCCTTGTGGTTCACGCCTGTCCTGCAAACTTCACAGAGGGAAAAATACACGGACATGTCTCCCCTACAGGCGCCTCTGAGAATTCCGTATTTCCAGGTCAGCACAAACAGTAACCCTAACGCTATTTTTATTAGATTAGCTACTTCTTATATTTTTATAATTGGGTGAGGGTTGACAGGTAGAACTTGGCTTCGGTGTCCTACAGGTGTGTCGTTGCCAACCGGACATTCTTCTTCCCCACCACCCCAGAACCCATCCGCGGAGGCGCCACACACAGCCTGCTGTGCACTAACTGTGGGCCAGTAACTGGGGGTGGCGGAGGGAGGGGTGCGTCCTGCTGGTGGACCCCTCAGCTCTGCGGGTGCTGGGCATAGCGTGCATTCTAAGTGTGTGCCAGGGAACCCTCTGGACGGCGGGTGCTCCCAGACCCGCTTGTCTTGGGCAGCAGCACCAAGCTGCTCGGAAGGAGGGGGATGTGGAGGGCCCTGGGCATGGGACACCGGCAAGTCCTCGTCAGTTTGCATGTGCAGAACTTTACCTTTTATTCCTCTGCAAAAAAACACCTGGCTAACAGGCTATTAGGCTTCTGTGTGCACAACCCTTTTTATGGAATTACAGCTCTGTTGTTCTAAATGAGAGCAGAAAACAAAAAGGTAATTCTTAGGAAGTGACTTTCTTCCTTTGACAAGCTCTTGGATGTAATGCTACACTAAAAATACGAACGTCCTTCCTCTGCCGCGTGATCGTGCCGCACCTGCACTCACGGACGGACCTCGAATGTCTGACAGAAACCGGAGGCGTCGCTTCCAGGCTGACCCCGTTAGTTGCTGCACCAGCCTGAGCAATACCACGCTTGGGTGCCTCGCACAACAGACGTTCAGTGTGTCACACCCGGGAGGCCGGAGTCTGAGGTCCAGGCGTGGTCAGGGTTGGTTTGCTTGAGGCATCTCTCCTTCGCCAGGTGGATAGCTGTCCCTCCCTGCGTCCTCACCTGGTCCTCCTCTGAGTGTGTCTGTCCTGGTCTCTGCTCACATGGACGCCAGTCAGATTGGGTCAGTGCCCACCCTCGGACCTCATTCCGACTTAGTCATCTCTGTAACAGCCCCATCTTCAAACACAGTCCCATTCTGAGGTCCTGGGAGTAAGGGGTCAACATATGGATGGGGGCAACAACTCAGCCCGTAACACTGACCCATGGTCAAATCTGTCTTGTTAGCGTCTGATTAAACTTTGGGTTTCTTTTGCATATTAGTTCCAAAAGGTAGCGTTTAGACAAGCTAACGTCTAAGAAATATATATGTGCTATGTTCCTAGACCATGTTGAACAATGGAAGAGTGAAACATTCTACCCAGCCAAGAAAGGAGATAAAAAATAAATAACAGTGTGCATTTTTAGAAACATAATGGGCAAGTTTTGTGCACAAACCCATCAAATCCGTGGTTTGATCTGACATCCAGCCATAGCAATTAAGTAAAAATTACCACATGGTCCAAATAAATTAGGTCTCACCAGTGGTGGTGTTGAGGTGGGAAGACCCAGCCTCCTACACAGCAGGGTGGCTTGGCCGTGTGTGACTAACCCTCCAGGAGTCCTTCCTCCAGCAACACTGGCGGCCAGCACGAGGTGTAGACACACCCCTCTTGTGGGAAGGGGGGCTGAGAAAATTCTTGACATGGAAACAATGTAAATTGTGTTGCAATTTTATTTCTTTGGCAAAGGGTTGTCTGTTTCTTTGTGGCTTATTTACTGTTGGAGCCTTTTCATTTTGGTGTACAGCAGATAGAGTAATGAATTTATTTTAGAAATGTCAGTGATGTTTTATGAAGCTGCCTTCAGCAGTAACATAAAAGGGCCTGATTGTGAAACTGCTAATTTACAGATCTTCTCTAAGTGAATGCAAACAAATTCTGGGCCTCAAAGCCCTGCTAATATACAATGTTCAATTTTTAATTTCCAGTCCATCTTAGATTATTGGGATGAAAAACAATATTTAATCCCTCGTTAACACATGAATAAGCGGAAGCTGTCATTTTCAACCAGACAATAACGGGATTATCTCAAGAACTGTCAGTTTATGTGAAAACATTATGTTGCCCAAATTTTCATAAAAATTAGCAGTGGATAATATTCAAGATCAGAGCCATGGAAAGAGGAAAGTCTGCATTCATGGTAATAAATATTCATATTTGTCTGCTCAGGAGATGAAAATCTAATCAAGGGGCTATTGATGCGCTGGCTTTTTTTTTTTTTTTAACCAAGACGTTTCATCTAAATTGGGTTTGATATGGAAATGAGTCTCACTGGAGTCCTCCAGGCCCTGAGCACGCGGGGATCACAGGGTGCGGCGTCCGCGGGGTCAGGTGCTGCTCTGATCCGCTATGCGGGCTGCCGCTGGTGTTGGACGCCAGCATCTCGCTTAACTCAGTGTCCTGGGCATATAACGAGATGGAGTGTTTTGGACCCTCCCTCTCCTTTTTAAGAAAAACACAACATAATTTCATGCCAGTTAACTCCTAGCTACTGCAGGGTTAAAATCATCTGTGTTTTTGCTTTTGTTGACAATTACCATAAATCAGAAGACACTCTGCGTGAAGCTTAATGAAATATGTACGATTTTAAAAAGAAAGATAGTAGCTGCAGGATGTTGCTGTGTGTGCGTGTGTGTGTGCACGTGCGTGTGCGTGAGTGTGCATGTGTTCCTGATATTTCCTTGAAGGCTCCACTTTCCCCTACACATCAACAAGCATTTGAAAACATTGAATTAAACAGGCATTCATTAGTAAACGTAGTGCAGCCTGAGCCCATCAAGGGATCCCATTGCCGGCCCCATCACGTGCCCTGTCTTCACCACGTCTGAGTGTTGCGGGCCACCAGGAAACCCCTCAGTGCTCAGGGGTCTCCCTGAGGCCACAGGCCCCCACGTGGAGCAGAACCTTTTTGAGCTCACACATTAATTCCTAGAGAGCAAGAACAAGATATGCTGTCTCATCCTTAGCGAAGGACCGAATAGAGCCCTTCAGCACGCCAGCAATGGGATACCAAACCACGTGGCTTCATCGTATGTCAAAATGTGCCCTACTTACAGAAACAGGATATTCCTAGATTGCTGTAATTATGTTAGAGAGCGGAATATTTCCATTAATGTATATTTTAAAATGATGACCCTCGTGTATATTTTCCATTCACTTTTTTTAAAATTTTAATGTTTTTTTATTATATTCTGTTAGTCACCATACAGTACATCCCTGATTTCTGATGTAAAGTTCGATGATTCATTAGTTGCGTATAACACTTTTACCCCCTCACTCCAGTGGAGCTGATTGTGAGATGGTCTGATTATTTTGGAGAAACACATAGAAAACGTGGCTTCTCGGGAAGGGTTTTCTGGATAGAAATCTCCTTGCACAGCTCCCTCTGTGCTGGGGCAGGAAGGCCAGAAGAGACTCAGAAAACCCTTCCTTCATGCATGTTGCTCGGTGCTGTGTGGGTCCCTCACATCGAGGTCTAAGCCTTACAAGAGCTGTGACCTGTTTCCCCTCCGCTCTACCTTCTCCTGCCCCATGAAGACCTTTGCTGCTGGGTCTGCAGACGTTTCATTCCTTGGCAAGCACGGGCGGGAGCAGAAGGAGCACACTTGGGTCTCCGGGCTCCATCCGGGGTTTGTCCACATCGCTTCCTACATGGAGAGGGAATTAATGAGGCTTTTTCATTAGGAGCAAACATTCCTCCTAGAAGTCAGTTTCGGTGTATGTCCCTGCCAGCCACTGTCGTCCTCTGAGGTCCCTGGAGGAGGCTCCATGCGTGCTGTGTAGACGCCGCCCCTCGAGTCCTGTGCTGGACGCCCCTCCATCCAAGGCCCCGGAGAGTGGGGAGCAGCAGACCCGGTACCACGGAGCACCCCGTGAGCTCTGCCGCAGCCTCTCCTCACACTGGCCTGACCCGCGTGACCCCAGTCTTCACTGCATGTGAGCTGCACCCCTGTCTCCAGCCACTGAGGGCTGCGCTTGCATCTGCGGTCCATGTTAGTCACGGAAGTTCTGAGAGAAGCAGGACCAACAGGTGTGTGTTTGTAGAGACAGAGGGAAGTGTATTACGAGTTGGCCCACCACCTGCAGGTGCCAGGAGGTCCCACCACCTGCCATCTGCAAGCTGCAGGCCCAGGGAACCCAAAACCCCACCCTGAGGCCAAAGGCCCAAGACCCAGGAGTAGGATGACCGAGGGCAGGAGAAGATGCATATCCCAGGTCAAGCAGAGAGCAAATTCAGCCTCCCTCCACCTCTTTGTTCTGTTCAGACTCTTGGTTCACCTGCTGATGTCTTGCAGGGGTAACACGCGGACACCCCAGAAGGGACGTTTCACCCACACCCCTCGGCCCCGTCGCATTGCCTCACAGCCTCCTAAAGCTGCCTTTCCCATAGCCACCCGTCACTGGAGATGTCTCCTGCTTCTCCACAGATGGCAAATGGCAGTTTTCAGTGTCGGGGTCGGAGAGGAATTCCTATTGTGTCTCACGCCGTCCTTGTCGGTTATGTTTCCACTGCTGTGTGAGTGCGAATGTCCTCGTGGGGTCAGGAGTGAGGGTGCTGCCCACCCCCAGCTCCTTGTGACGTCCTGGGCTACCTTCTCCAGGTAGGGAAAACCTGCTAACGAGGGCTGCAGACACGCCCAGGTGTCCGTGTCTCTGCGGGCACTTTCTCTGCCTGCCCGCGGCCCCGCTCCCGCCAGCTCAGGGCTGAAGGACCAGGCACGGGAAGCAGCAGGAGGATGGGGGATGGGAGGACCAGGGCCTCGTAGCCGCGTGTGGAGTGGAATCTCCAGCGGCTGTGGTCTAGCGAGGGGGAATTTAGGTAAGTAAGTGTTTAAGTTAAACAACTCGATTATCTGCCGTGTAGCTGATACCAATTCTGTTTTTTCAAGAACAGGGGTAATTGGCCACAGCAAAAAAACGTTAGTTTTCAGGCACACTCATGAAGCAACGTGTGGTGACGGTCTGTCCCGGGACCACGACACGTGAATTCCGTGTCCTTGGTGCTGAGACTGGGTTTCCAGCGCCGATTCTGCCCACAGCATGGGCCCCGCGCAGCGCCCTCAGAAGCCCTAGCAGAGAGGGCTCGGCACGAGGGATTTCCCGCAGGACTATCTCCAGAGCTCACGTGGGCCAGCTCGTCAGGGTGAGGCTGTGGAAGGAACAGGACCGGGAGGCGGGGCGAGCATGGGTGGACGTGGACGTTAGTGTTCAGGAATCGGGATCTGTTGAATGGAACTTCCCCAGACAGACAAACAGCCAGAAGAACTTGCTTTAGTTTGCCATGGTGCGGTCCCAGACGCGCAGCAGACCCCGCCAGAAAACCCCGGGAGCAGCAGCACCCCTCCTTGGCAGGTCCAGGCAGGACCGGCCTCCCTTGACCCCCTGGGATGGCCGAGATCGCTGGTGCGCTGCAACCATGAGGGGTCACACTTACATTCTCCTAGCCCGCATTGGGGGTCCCCCGTTAGGTGGCTGGACCTACACGCGTTGGCAGGAGTTCACCGGGACTAACAATGGTGCTGCAGGAAAGACTTGCAGAGACAGAAGGAACACACAAACCACCAGTCTCTGGGAAGGCCCACTTGGGCGGCCCCATGTTCCGGAACTCCTGGGCAGCTGCTTCGACTTAAGTTCCCATCACCCCCACCAGAAGGATGGTGCCCAGCCTCAAGCAAGGTTATCCGAAATTGCTGACATGGATCTTCCCGTTTTTTGCTGTAAATACTCGAAACCACAGGAAGGAAGCTATAGCTCTCTCTGGCCCACGGAGGCCTGTACACTTTCTGGTTTCCTCTCGTTTGAGGAACTGAGGATTCCCCAGGGGCTCTTGGGAGCACACTGACTACACCCATCACCAACCTCCCAAGGAAACCCCGTGGCCAACCTCCCCGCCGCCAAAGCAGGTGAACTGGGTGATTGTTCATTTTGCAGGGACCCTGCCCTTGGCAGGAGGATTTCCTGCAGGTTTTTTCTACTTATCTGTGTATATGTGTGCATGTGTGTATGAGTGTGTACGAGCATGAGTGTATGAGCAAGTGTGCACGAGCCTGTGAGCACGTGTGTGTGTGCATGTGTGTGTATGAGCAAGTGTGCACGAGCCTGTGAGCACGTGTGTGTGTGCATGTGTGTGTATGAGCACGTGTGCACGAGCCTGTGCACACACATGTGAGTGTGTATGAGTGTGTGCAAGTGTGAGTGCACGAGCCTGTGAGCGCATGTGTGAGTGTGTGCAAGTGAGTGCACAAGCCTGTGAGCACGTGCGTGTGTGAGTGTGTGTGCATTGCATGACAGTGTATTGCAGTACTTCTGTGAGCAAACCCCAGCTGCCTCGGGCCGACTCAGACATTGCCGCCTTCTACACCTTTCTCCTGTCTCCCAGACCCCAAACACGCCTGTGGGTGAGTCTGGAAGCTTCCAAGGTGACGATGGGGCCTCTTTGAAGGAAGAGAGTTGTGAATGTATCCGCTGCAGGAAGAACACTCCAGGTGGAGGCCAGGCAGGCAGAAGCAGAGAAAGGACTGAGGCCGGGACTGAGTGTGGGAGGACTAGAGGACACAGCAGTGCCCAGAAAGCAGGAGGTGGTGGTCAGCTTGAGGAGAAAGGGAAGTGCAGGACACTGTCCACTGACCTAAAGCCCACATGTGGCAGAAAGGTAGTTGGGGGCTTTGGATTCGGGGTGATGGGAGGTAATGTGTTTGCAGCAATGGGAGTCATGAGTCTTGCTGGGGGCAAGGGGAAGTAATCCGTTGGCTGTGCTAATGGCCAGGGAGGAAAGAGGCGGCCTGCAGACTGCTGTGGGTCATTCCAGTACCTTCCAAAGGAGCCAGTGGGGGCTGGAGTGTGCAGGGGCGAATCGTTCGCCACCTGCCAGCTGTCAGATGGGGACGTGGTCTGAAGGTGAGGGATGGGTTTCGAGGAGTGGATGCTTTAGTCCACCCCCACCCCTCCTCCAGTGCCTCCAGAATGGGACTCGGTGCTGAGGATCCTGGGATGGAAGTTTGAGGGAGGCCAACCAGAGCAGCCAAGACCACGAGAAACATGAAACACCTTTGATGGCCTTGCAGCCATACTAGTGGCCCCCTGCTCAGCACTTGTCTCTAGCAGCAACCCCCCACGCTGTTGTCCTCTCCCAGATGCTCCTGATGGATTTCTCGATCAATATCATGCAGAGAGCTGAGCTCCCCCCTGATACCCTAAACCAGGGCCTTTGTACGTCCAAAAGACACCACCCCTGAGGGAGCTCTGCAAAAGGAGCCTGTTTTCTCCAGGCCCCTAGCTGTAGACTGAGCATGCAAAGGCCCCGGGTGCTGCTCTCTTGTCTTCGGTACCCGCTGGATCAAGCCTTGGGATTTTAAGGTGAAATGAGTGAAAGAGGAGAGTATTTCCCTGTCCAGAGTAAGCTCCTAAGGGATCAGGGTCGGTTGGCCTGTGTTTCCTTCTTGATACATATTAATTCATTCAACAAGTACTTGCTCAACTCTTGCTATTAGGCAGAAATATATGGAACTTACATTTTTAGGTCAAAAGTGGTCAAACCTTGGCAATTCCATGGGGTTCAACCTTAGGAACCCTACCTGGAATTGCGCCCTGGGGACACAGGAAGCAGGCAGCTCGCTTGTAGCAGCATAAGTCCCGGTTAGTGGAGGCAGACAGGGAACTATGGGCTGGAGGTGAGTCATCAGATGGAAGGATGGTGAATCTTCCCACAGGGAGCTGAGGGCCTGGAAGCAGAGAGGAGAGGCTTGGCCAGGAGGCTAGGCATGGGCACATTGACCTTCCTGACTGCTGCATGTGGGTCAGCCAGGGTGCTGGATCCTGACAGACATTTGGTGAGTGTGACCGTCCTGTCCCTACTGGATGGTCAGCGTACGGGAGGAAGACCTCTTACCCTTCGTTGCACAGGGTCTCTGATTGGAGAGGGCTGAGGCAGAGCCCAAGCATGTGCTCTTGCAAAAGTCCCCATGATGCTACGGCCTGGGGCCCCACTTTGAGAACCCCTGCTCTAAACATCTGGGTCTTGCCTGGTGAGACAGAGGGAAATTAGTGTCTAATTCAGGGGTAACTTTGGGGGCCGGGAAGCCCAGCTTCCTCCTAAGGGCACTTGTGTCCAGTGATGTCTGTATAGTCAGGGGTACCACGTGGCACATAAGAGAACAGCCCCCCATTTGCACTGAAAGAGCCCCCAGGCTGACCCGTCCCCCACATGCGGCATCAGCTAAGCACAATGGCTCATCCATCTGCGGCCCTGCCAGAGAGGTAAAGCATTCTGGGACGAGGTGGGACATGCTAGGGGCTGTCGCCCACCACAGAGGCTCTCCCGCGGGCACAGGGCACCACTCAGAGGAGGGAGGGGGTGTGCAGACGAGAGCAGGTACTTTGCAGAGCCTCACTGCCAGTCCTCTGCCCCGGAGCTGGGGCCTTGACCAACTCACCCCATTTTCTCCACCTGCCTTTTTCTGAGTTTATGCAGCACTTAGAGCTGTCATCTAGGTTTACGATGATGTATCTGTCTGCTAATGAAGGGAAAATGTAAACTTGGTATTTACTCTGTTGCTAAGTGTGGCCATGGAATTCTCCTGTCAGATGAAATAGTTCACAAGACTCCATACGTTAAAGAGACAAAGGAAGAGCCCGAGGACCTGCTCCAGCAGAGGCTCCAAGGCCCTTCTCCACCTCCTGTGCATCGGGGGGCACGGCAGGCACTAGGCACACACCTGGGGCTCCAGCAAATCAGAGCTCCAGGAGACGTTTGTAGAAACAACCGACTGTCTCAATAGAAAACCATCTTGGCACCAAGGGGAGAACCAGAACTTTGACTTGTTTGCACTAATTCTAAAACTGAATACTCACACATCTTGAATTATATATGGTAAGGTGCTTGGGGGTGTGGGAAAGTCTGTGAGCTGTATTTCAGAGGCTTTTGTGAATCCTGTTGATCCTACGTGGAGCCTGGTCTAAAAATGGTGGCTGCGGTGGCAAGGATGGTGGACAAGTTTTGAAAGGCCTGGCCTCACTGTTAACTCCCTAGTAAATCTGAACTAGTTGTTGACTCCTGCTAGTCCGTTTCTTCACGTTTGAGGTGGAAAAGTTGGGCAGATGATCCTGAACATCTCTGGATATTCACGGGAATTTATGCCTTGTGAATAAGAAGCCCTATTTGTCGCCTATGTCTTTGAATCTCCAGCATCCAACACAACATGTGCTCAACAGCCTCTCCACCAATTTTTATTGGATGGATGGATGGATGGATGGATGGATGGATGGATGGATGATGGGTGATAGATGATGGATGGATGATGGGTGATAGATGATGGATGGATGGATGGATGATGGGTGATAGATGATGGATGGATGGATGGATGGATGGATGGATGGATGGATGATGGGTGATAGATGATGGATGGATGGATGGATGGATGATGGGTGATAGATGATGGATGGATGGATGGATGGATGGATGGATGGATGGATGGATGATGGGTGATAGATGATGGATGGATGGATGAATGATGGGTGATAGATGGATGGATGGATAAAGGGATGGGTGGATGGATGAGTTGTGTGGATGGATGAATGGATGCATGGATGGATGGGTTGGTGGGTGATGGATAATCGATGGGTGGATGGATGGGAGGATAAATGATGGAAGGATGGAGGAATGGGTGGAAGATGGGTGGATGGTGGAAGGATGGGTAGATGATGTATAATAGATGGGTTGTTGGTTAGAAGGATGGATGATAAATGGGTGGATGGTGGATGGATTGATGGATGGACGATGATGGATGGGTGGATGGTGGATAATGGATGGGTTGTTGGACGGAAGGATGGATGACAGATGGGTGGATGGATTGATGGATGGACGATGATGGATGGGTGGATGGTGGATGGATGGCTAAAAGATGGATGATGGATGTGTGGGTAGATGAGGGATGAATGATGTGATGTTAGATGGGTGAATGAGTGAGCTGTTCATCTGGATGACTCAGAGTTCCTTATCTGGGGCTGTCCTTGATCTTGAAATGAAATCTTTTTCTGTCTGCCATATTTTTCTTCTCTTTAAAAAAATTTAGCCAGTTCTTAAATTACACCAGAGAGAATATAGATATTGGACAAGTGCAGCTCTGAAATTCCTGGGACTGATTGCCCCTCGGTATGGCTCTACTCTGAAGGCAAGGGCTTCTCTAGAGCCAAGGACTCCATGGAGTCTGAAGCCTCAGTGTGCTGCCCTGCAAGATGTGGTTCCACCATGGAAACGTCACATCATGGAAACAAACAGGTGGGCTGTAACCCTTGGCACAGCCCATCACCCAAGACATCCTGCAGAGCTCACAGGTCAGCAGAGCTGGCTAGGTCCCACCACCCCCATCACTTAGACATGAATGGGTCAGAAACCCAGTCCCAGAGCCCTCATCGGGTGGCATCTGGAGAGGCCGTTCCTCATGGGAACACTCTGATCGCTGGTGTCTAAATCACTAAGTCAATCACTGAGTAAACCTTGCCTGGGCTGGCTCTTTTGGACGGCTGTTGGCAAGGTGCAGAGTGTGTCTATTGCCTTCTGAAGCACAGGTACAGGGCATGCATCCGACCTTTCCTGAGCATCTGGTGGTTGTCACAGAGACCCCAGTTAACTCCGGAAGGGCTCCTGGGTGCTATTCACTTTAATGGTCCCTGTGTCCTTTGAGCTGCTTCTTCAGACTTTGTAGCTTGTGCCCTCAGGGCCTGGCCCCCAGCCATGAATCTACTGCCCGCCCCAGGGCCTCCAGTGCACCCCCACCACGGACCAGCCCCTGCGTGTAAAGCAAGAGTGCATAGGCCCCCAGGACTCGATTTTGGGAGAGTCTGGCAGTCTTTTTGTCTGTCTGTGTGAGTGCTGATGCACTGGCTCTCCAGCCTTTCCATCTGCTCTCTGGTTTTGAGATTTTGCGTGTTGATTAATGTGGGTCTAGCTCATTCTTCTTACCTCTAGTGTCACGTCAGGTCACAGCTTTTCTGTTTTCGCCCCTGAGGACACACGGTTGTGCCCACGGTGTTCTGAGCAAGGCTGTGAATGAGTCTCCGAGCACGTGGGCGGCACCTTCTCAGGGGTGTGAGGAGCGGATCCTGACTCGCTGCAAATCCTGACTCTCCCGCCTCGTGCTGTGGCTGCAGGGAGAGAGGAAACTTTATGAATGTGGGGCTATTCAAAGACTGGGAACAGTACGCAGAGATCAGAGCAGGCCACGGGTGTGAGTGTGTACATGTGCGTGTCTGTGCGTTTGTGCATCTGTACCTATACACAGGTGTGTGTGTGCACGTGTGTGTGTCTTGTGTGCGTGGGTGACACGTGTGCTGTGCGTGGGTGTGTGTGCACACGCAGTGTGATTTGCTGTTCTCCGATCCGTGGTCTGTGGTTACAGAGCAGCAGTGGGTGCAGGGAGGGAAGGCAGCCTGGGCTCGGAAGTGCGCCTACAAATGACTAGTCCCCTTTGGTTGTAACACTTCCGTCACTAGAACGGTGTTTGGACAAGAGGAAGAGAAGCAGAAATGGCGGGCACGGCACCTCCTAGTCCGTTCATAGCACCTGCTCTGGCATGTGGATGCGGAGGACGGGGGCGGGGGAGGCACGAGGCCTGCAGAGCTGGGGAGCCCCCCGCACTCGGAGCTCCTGTCCTGCTGCGGCCCCATCACTGCTCCTGGAGCAGAGGCTGCTGCAGCCGGATTCGGTGGCCAGGCTAGCGACAGAGCACTCAGGAGCAGGGGTGCAGCTCCGGGGGGCAGTCCAGCGGGCTCTGACCACACGTGGGACCAGTGGCACATGCAGTAAGGCTACAGAATTCCCTCTCATCCGCCAGAAGAGCAGTGACACTGGAAGGACAGCGGCAGGCCCTCGCTGGCGTGTATCAGGTGGTTCTGACACTGACTGCGCGTTATAGTCAAGCCTCGGTCTTCACTTGACAAGGCTCTGGGCAGTGGGGCCGGTTTCTCCAGATTGCACTGGACCCCAAAATTATGTTTCTTCTTAGAAGCTGAAGCATGCATCAGCTCCAGGGCCTCAAGAGCCCTGACCCGCAGACCACGGAGAGAGGCGGCTTCCGGGGGCAGGTGAGGCGCTTGTCGGCAGGTCCTCCAGGGAATGGCAGCCGAGGCTCGAACTCAGGTCTTCCGCACACACCAGGAGCCGGCTCCTCGCTCCCTGCCCCGTCCAGCAGTGGGTGGGAAAGGGCTCCAGGGGCTGGCAGGAAGGAGGTGTGTGGGGCCAGCTCAGGGCCACATGGCTCCCCCGTGCCACAGCTAGAGGTCGGTCCCAGGCCACGCTGCCTGCCCAGGTTGCTGGGACCCACTAGCCGTGCGTCCAGAAGGAGAGCGAAGACATTCTCTGCTGCCACAGCCCGAGTCCGCAGACCAGGCCCCTAACCTGCCACCCCCAGTGGCTGCCCGTGCGACACCAAAGGCCTGGGAGCGTGGCCTTTTAGGGGTGTCAGGCACCATTCTTTGGAACAAAATAACACAAACACTGTACTGCCCCGTGTATGGATGAAGGTATCAGCCCAGCTGGACCAGGGTCCAGCCCATGACCTCGAGTTACCTGCATCACCTCTGAGAGGCCCGTCTCCAAATACACTCCCAGCCTGAGGGACTGGAGGTGGGGACGTCCACGTGTGAATCTGGGGCCAGGATCGACTGTAACAGGGCCACAGTCATGTTGCAGTCTGCCCCGACAGGTGCCTCTTAAAGAACTGTGTTTACATTATCAGAGTTCTAAGTCATTTCTTTCCTTTTTGAAGATGACTTCTTGGTACGAAGTTCTGCGGGGCACAAATCTGGTCCAGCTGAGGGTGGCCTGCACCGTCTGCTCGGAGACGAGACACGGGTAGGACTGGCCAAGCGTCACTCAGGTGTGTTCCTGCCCCGGCGAGGCAGGTGAGGGTCAGGAGGAGTGTTGGCCTCTCCCACGCGTGTTCTCGGAGCACCGCTTCTGTAAGAGCTCTCCTGGGAAGAGGGTTTTGTGGAACGAG
Organism: Ailuropoda melanoleuca; assembly: GCF_002007445.2. Lineage (NCBI taxonomy): Eukaryota > Metazoa > Chordata > Mammalia > Carnivora > Ursidae > Ailuropoda > Ailuropoda melanoleuca. The sequence continues at coordinate 211,675,790 of NC_048218.1, read as the reverse complement.
CAGTGTGGCAGGGCCTGCGTGGGGCAGAGCAGGCGTGTAGGGGCCCGGCGCCATCAGCCACTGACAGCTGAGGACGCTGACGTGTCAGCAGCGGTAGCCTGGACTCCTCAGGCCTCCCGAGCCCAGAAGCAATGTTTCATGTGACCTGTACAGAGGCGGACGTTGGGGACCGGACTGCCGACCGTGCCAGGAGCGGCACCCCACAGGTACACGTTCATACTCCGCCTTCCCGTGAGGACGTGCCGTGTGCCCGGGGCCCCACACCCGAGTTCCAGCTCTGTAATGGCAGCACGAACGGCACGCCGACGGGAACACGTGGCTCAGCTGTGGCCCCTCTGCCCCCCTCCCCGTGACGGAGGGAACCGCCGTGACCCCTGGCTGCCACAGCAGAGCTCCTGCGTGTCACTGAGCCTATGCTTCCAGGCCTGTGTCTACACAGCACACTTCATCCGTGCAAGCTCGTGAACCCTCTAAAAAGGATTTTAGGTTGTGGAGAAGGCTCTGGGCTTTTTTTTTTTTTTTTGGCCAGCTTGTGAGTATTAAATATTCATTCATTCCATAATGTTAACCTCCAGAACCACGAGCGATGAGATGGCGAACACAGAATGTGTTGTGCACCAACCATGCACAAGTTGGGCTTTCATCCTCCGGGCGCTTGAAAGCCCGGTGGCAAATACCTGTGGAGCACCTGGTGCCAGGTACGCTCTGCAGACAGAGGAGAGCGTAAAACAAAAGTGAAAAGCCGTGGATCCTGCCCTCAATTAGCTTATAGTCCAGTGGAAGAAATACACTAAACGTTGTAAAAATAGGTCAGCCGTGTATGATGAACCAGTATGCATGTGGAATCAACCAGAAACCCTTCATGTTCAGGGGAGGGCCCGTGGCAGTGGGGACTTGCCAACAGAGAAGACCGTCACACTGCTGTTGTCAGGTAAATCGAGTCACCCAGAGAGACAGGTTGAAGTCCCAGTCCCGGTACCAGGGAACGTGACCTTGTTTGGGGACAGGATGACTCCGGGTGCATGTAAGTTGAGATGAGCTCCTACTGGAGTGGGGTGGGACCTTGCCTCAGTGGACTCGTGGACAGCACCACGTGAAGACGCGGGCCCGTCGGAAGGGGCTTGGATGAAGTGACGTGTCTTCGGGCCAAGGAACACGGAGCGGTGACCGCCTCAGAAGCTGGAAGGGACAGGAAGGCGCCTCCCCCTGGGCTTCCAAGGGCGCACCACCACCAACACCTCGATCGCAGATGTCGGGCCTCCAGACCGAGAGAACGCATTGCTGTGTTTGTGGGACTTTGTTAGGGCAGCCCCTGGAGACCGTGGGATGTGCCTGCTGTGTCAGATGCCCGTTGAAAGAGGTGGGGGAGATGGTGGAGCCAGCGGTTAGAAACCACAGGGGGCCCTGCGGGCTGGTGAGGAAGCCGGTCCCGGAGCAAGGGCCTGGGTCAGGGAGGCGGCAGAGATGAGGTTGCGAAGATCGGGCAGGCCAAGTATCGCAAGTCCCATGGCTGAGAGAACCAGAACAGGTGGGAGGTGGGGACCCGTGGCCATGGTGAGCGTGGAGCCCCCGGGACCTGCTCGCACGTGACCCCGCAGAGGCATCCGTGCTGTTACCACACTCACTTGGGAAGGCGTGAGGACTCGGCAGGATGCCACGGGGCCTGGGAAGCCTCAGGCCACACTCCCAGCTATCTGGGCATCAGCACCCCCTCACCGGGGAGGCCGTGCGGGGCTGAGGTCCCAGAGCTCCGTGCTCCTCCACGTCTCAAGCCTGCCAGCGCCCCCTTCTGCAAAAAGGCGTGGGTCTTCCTTTCTCCTGCCCGTAGCTCCCTTGAGCAAGCCGCAGTCATGGATCCGTCTCTGATTTTTCATTAACTTCAGGCTGGTCCAGCCGTGCCTGTTCTGGGCTCCAATTTCGACAACTATTGACCGAACTGCCTGGTCAGTTCCCTGAAAAAATAAAAATAAAAATGAGTCCAAGCAGCCAGGTGCTGATTGAATCGATCAGCCAGTGCAGACAGATGATTTCTCCAGCCGCCTGGTTTAGACGGGCCACGAATCAGTCCGTTTGTATTTTATTTACAACATGTGTATTTATATAAACGTGAGAAACTCTGTGCTCAGCCCACAGAGTATTTTTCTATTTCTACCGCCTAATTATCTCAATGCGATTAGTGAGTGAGATATTAAAGCGGAAGATTAGATATTAAAAGGCGTCATTATGGCACAGAAATGAGACTTGCAAACGCACTCACATAGCACACAATTAGGTGTCTAGAGAGCCAGCCTCAAAACGCCTGTATAGGAAAACAAAGATAAAAATGTATCACTGTGTCCAAAAGATAGAAACTCTTCCATCTTTTTAAAAAAATGCCACGTTGTGGGTCCCCAAGAAGGAGGTGTTAGATGATAACTGTGATGTGGGGTCCTTCCGCAAAGCAGCACTGAGCTCCGACAGAGAGAGGGGTCGTGCTCTGAGGTCATGTCAGTGTCATCCCTAGAGGTACCCATGGTAGGTGGCCCTGGGCCCGCGAGCCTGGCGGTACAACCCGACTCTGTCCGGCCCGACCGCGTGGGCTTCCCTTCCGCTGGTGCCGAGCGCACGCAGAGCCACGCCAGGTAGTCCTCCCTTCCCGGGCGAGCGGTGAGGCGGCTTCCACGACCTGAGGAGCCCTCAGAGAAGGGCGGCTGTGCGTCCTACAGACCACCACCGAAAGCTGGGACCTCAGCGGGGTCTTGTCTGGGCCACGATGGGACAGAGACCCCCAAGTGGGGGTGCCACTCCAGTAGGCGGCCCCCAGGCCTGAGCTGACAAGAATCACTTTGCACAGTGCCTTCCCTACCAAGGCCTTTGTTTAGGGGACCCAGTGGACTCCAAGAGCATCAGCTCCATCTCTGACGGTTGGGGGGTTGTCATGCAGACTCATGGGCGTGGAAGGGCTGGGACAGGTAGGGGCAGAGAGGTCAAGGGCCCGCGCGTTGGGGCGGGCACCCCAGAAGCAGAGCCGGGTGGCAGGGTGCTCTAAGGGGCTGAACTACAGGCCTGTGGGGAGCGGGGAGAGTGGTCATGCTGCCACAGTCCAGTCCCACATGTGCTCAAACCAGCGACCGTGCGGCCCAGCGTGGTGCAGACTCAGGATGGCCTCTCCAGTGTGAGGAGCAGAGGATGCTGACCTCAACTTGGTCGTCCCCATGGTGGCCAGCTGTCCAGGCGCAGGCCTCCTGCCGCTTCCCACTGTCCCCCACCACGGCAGACCAGCATGCCGTGCCTTCCTCAAAGGGGGCTGCCTTCCTGGCTGCTCAGACCTCCCTCCTCGGGGGCCTGCAAGCTAAGGGATGTGCAGCTTTGAAAACAGACCACTTCCCTCTCTCCACAAATACTCGGAACGTGTACAGAAGATATTATGAACGGTTGGAAGAAGCGAATTCTCAAATTATGAATTGTGCTGGTTTGCTAAATGGTCTTGTGAATAGATGGGTGTATCAGGCCTTTCTCGATTCATAAACTCAGTTTCATTATTGCTTTTCATTTAACATTTCCAGTAAAGGAAAGATAGAAAGGGCCCAACATATTCAAGAGTGAATGACTTCTTCGTGTATGAAGGCCCAGAGATGGGAAAGCAGAAGCAGGTCAGCAAGGCCGGAGCAGAGCAGGAAAGAGGAAGTGGGGCGAGCGGTGCAATCACGGAGTGGGCGGGGGTTGGGGCCCTGCTCACCGCGTAAGGACTCGGACCCTGTGGGGCAGGGGTCCGGGAATGCGGGTCCCTGCTGGCTGACGAAGGACCTGGACTTTGTTGTGAAGGTTCTGGAAAGCTGCTAGTGAGTTCAAGATTCGAGAGGTCGCTTTCCCAGCATGGTGGACGATGGAACGGAGGAAGGTCTGGAGACAGCAGGGTTTGAAGGAAGGCTGCTGGAATATCCAAATGAGGTTTGAATCGAGACCTCAGCTGTACCTGTACCTGCAAAACGGAATAATGGTTATAAATCACAGGGCTTCGTGGGGATCCAAGGAGGCGATGCTCGTGCTGGAGCGGGGGCTGGTCCCCAGGACACCACGCACGGTTCTGCTCAGCAGCCTCGAGAAGGACGTGAGCTTCTTGAAAGCAGGGTTTCTCCCTGCTACACATCCTTCTACGCATTTTTGTGATACAAATGAATAAATTTTTTTTTTTAGAAAAAGAGTCAATGACTTCTCCAGTAACAGCAGTACTTTGTGGGTAAAGGAAGTGTCTTACAGGCGGAGTTGTGACGGTTGAAGTGCCTGCTGTCTTGGAAGGGAGGCTGGGGAAGGCTCAGGCGAGGGACAGAAGGCGCGCCACGCGTGAAATCCCTACTCTACGTTATTTTAGGTAATGCAGCAAAAGTGGATTTTATACTCTTAGGATATTTTAATTTTTATAAATTATAAACAAGACCTTTAAATTATTGAATACGCTTTTAATACATTGTGTAATAAAATAGGAGGAAACCAGACAAACGCGTGCCACACAGAGGTTGGCTGGTTATCTGTGGCGGATACTCGGGCGTTGACGGGCCGCGCAGGCCGGAGTGCAGGGCTGCGGACCGTCGTGGAAGTGGCGTTCTCCAGCAGACGCCTCCGAATGAGTGCACTTCCCGAGTAGCAGCGCGTCCCCTGCTGTGTGCAGTGGTTCCAGGGGACAATTTGTGCCCCTTATTAAATTTTTCATAGTTGCATTTCTAAACAACCTGGGATTTCCTGGCTTCGCGTCTTCCCAAATGTATGTCCAATGTGCTTAATACGTGTTCAGATTACAGTGAAAATGTCAGAAGTTCCAGTCCTTTCGAAAAGTAACTAATGGACATCAGGCAAAGAGAGAAAAATTTGCACGGCTGGCGGATAGGAAACAAACAAACGCCGTAGTTGACGCACAGCTGACTTCGTCCCTGTGGATCCCCGCGCTTCCGAGGCTCTCTGCGGCCGCTGTGGCCACCACGGCCAGCTTCCGAGGAAGCAGACCTTCAAGTGTCCTGAAGACAAACTGTCAAACCAGTCTTAGCAAAAATAATGAAGCCCGTGCAAGCATGTGACTCTGACGAAAGTAATGATTATTAAAGTACTTCCTAGAGCAAAACGCTTGCTACGCCATCACACAATGACATTGCTAAATGCTGCTGATCCCGTCTTGTTCTCTTATGAAGCTCATTTCCTACAAGTTCTACAACACATACAAAGTGCACAGTGGCAGGCAGATACATTACCAATAAATCAGTAGATATTGGCAGGTGCTCAAAAGAGACAGGGAGGAAGCGCTCTAAAGCAGAGCCGCACAGATGATTTGTAGTGATTTGAGGGTTCGGATTTTTTTCTTGTTCATCTTTCTGTCGCTGCTGTTTCTCAAAAGCGACAGTCCTTTTTTATTTCAAACGCTCTGCTAGGCTGCTGGAGCAGGCAGAGATAAGTCTCCACTTTCCGTCTGTCCCGGCCCCTCCGTCGGGCAAGCTCGTGCCCCAACGCCGTGGCTTCCCCTCAGCTTGGCATCCGCAGACGGTGTCACAGGGGACCCCCCTCGCCGGGAAGCCATGCGTGGGACCCCACGGAGAGCTCGGCACCACGCGCCACAACCTGCCCTCATGTCTCTGGGGCCCCTGGGGATGTGGCCATTGTGGCCCCGGGCTTCACCGCAGACCCAAGAGCAGCAGCACAAAACCAGGACGTCCCCCCGGAACGCTGCCGTCATTGCCCCCTCGGCAGGCTGTGGCGTTGCTGGGGAGCTGAGGGCCCTGCTGCTGGGAGGCCCCGGGACGCACAGTGCTGGCCTGCTCGTGTCCGCAGCATGGGATGGGGGGGCTGCACGAGGCGGCACCCTGGACGGGGTCAGGGACCACTCGCAGAGCACGCTCGGGGCTGCCGCCGTCCGTGCTGCTCACATCTTCCCCAGACTGCAGACGCCCCATGGAGCAGGCTGTCCTGCACCCCGTCCTCTCCTGACCTCAGTCCTGAGGCTCCGAGGTGCCAGCCCGTCAGACTCTGCAGGACAGCCCCACTCGACTCGCCTTGTGTGCCTGGACACCTAGAACGTCAGCAGGCACTGCCACGTCCCAGCCACGGCCTCAGCCTCCAGAACGTTCTGCAGGACTCAGAGCCATGCTGGCGGCTCCTCTTCTGACCCGTTCCTCCGTGTCTGCCTCTCCCGCCTCCCTGGCCGGCTCTGCAGCCCCTTCCACGGAGCCACTCCTGGAGACGGTGACAGGGCGGACCCCGCCATGGCCGTCCAGGAGACTCAGAGCTCCGGCACGGCCGCCTCAGAGGCCTGCCGACTGTGCTGCCTGCGGGAACCCGTGACCAGCAGCAGGCCAGCTGACACCCCACGGCTTTGCCAACGGGATTGAGCACGCCGGCCGCTCGCACCTCTCAGGCTCCCTTCCGACCGAGACAAGCCCTGAGGCCCACGTCAGTCACCTCACTTCTTTCTTCAAAAGCCTGCGCGCTGGGCGTTGTGCATCCAGTCCCCAAGGTGGCAGCTGGGTTTAAAGACACTAACTCTTGTTCCCAAGTCCAGAGGCGGGATGTCCCAGAGCAGGTGTCACAGGGCTGGTTCCCCCAAGGCCTCTCTTCCTGAGGTGTGGACGCCATCGTCTTCCCATGTCCTCGTGCAGTTGTCCCCCTGCACATGTCTGTGTCCTGGCCTCTTCTTCTTATAAGGACACCAGTCCGATGGCATTAGGGCCACCTGTGTGAACTCAATGTCACCTGCTTACCTCTCCACATAAGGTCTCGTGCTGGTCCTGGGGGCTGGGGCTCCAGCGTATGAGTGGGGGACATGGTCCAGCCCCTCACACGGGAGACAGGCACTGCTGTAGATGAGAACCCTGGCTGCGATGGGCAGGAGTTCCCGTGTGGAGCCCCTGCCCTGTGTTCTTCCTTCCGTCTGATCCTCTGGGCCTGTTACTGTCAGGTCTCGTCCAAGGAGATGACTCAGCTGTGACCAAGGGCCACCCCACCCCGTCAGGAAGGGGCTGAGGGTGTGGCTTTTGAGGTTTCCCACTTGAGCGTTTAAACAAAGGTCAAATACAAAGAAAATTGTACATTGAGGTGTTTGGGGTTAGAGTGGAGGCCAAGCAAAGCAAATCCCCCTTTCCAGGACCCCAGCCCAGTCCCCTTGTAGTAACCAGCTTCTTCTCTGCAGAGAGGGGTCCTTGCCGGCAGGCGGCCTCTTCACGGCCCGTGGCGGTCGGGGGGGGGGGTCCGAAGGCGCCCGTTCCCCTCTGGGGCAAGGATCGTCCTAAAGAAGAAAGCCGTCTTCCTCTGGCACCACACTCAGCACCGGGCTGGCAGCCTGACGGAGTTGAGTCTGGTCTCCCCTGCTGTCTGCAAATGAACTCACCCACAGAATTGCCAGGGTGGCCCGGTCCCACCCCCGGGAGCTGACCGGGGGGATTGCGATGTGCGCCACGTGCTCACGGATCAGCAGGAGCAGTCCCTCCGTGTGGCGAGGGACTCTCGGCCTTGTGTCTGCTGCGGGCCCCTGAGCCCAGCCTTGTCCTCCAGCGACGAGAAACAGCTCCATTCCGAGCAGACGCTCTTCACAGTGAAAAGGAAAGGCGGCCGGGTGGGGGGGTAGTTTACCCTTGCAAACCCGGTGATTAGCACCAGCTATCCTGAACCTCACCTGTTCGCTGGTTTGCTCTTGGTGCCTCTTCAGTCATTAAATATCACCCGTGTCACTTGTGGTTTTCAAGGAAATAGAAAAAATTTGAACCATCCTTTTTGAGCCCCCCAACTCGGCCTGGGTAGAGTGTGTTTTTTAAGATAAAATTATTTAAACATTTAATTTAAGAGTAATCATTTGGGGGAGGAAGGCTTGATTCAGAAATCAAAGATTAAAATTTCCAGACCTCCATCTGTGGCCCAGTCGTCCGGGGCTCGACACCGGAGCCAGCCCAGCATGCCGGGCATCGTCCTACTCCTTGAAGTAATGGCCGCGTAACACCTGTTACCGTAATGTTTTCCACAGAGACGTACAGAGTCACTTTCTAAAAATATGTCAGTTCTTTGGGGTGAAAACTTGAATAATCAGATAAAGAATTTGCTAATGTTTGAGAATTGAATTAACAAAATAATTTCTACATAAATACAACTTTCCTTGGTTCTGTTTGCTGTGACCCTGAGATATTTTTAGCATATTTCAAAAACCTAGACACAACGGTAGGCAGCATTCTAAGCAAAGGTGACCCTAAAATCTGGAAAGTCTCTGGTGCGGTCTTTAGCACAAGAAATTCAACACAGAGGGTTTTGTTTGGCAAGCAGTTACGTATCACTTTCAAAATACGTTCTGATCCCGAGTTCACCGGCCGGTCTCTCAGGGCGCTGTATGCCGTCCGAGCGAGGCGGGCGGGCCAGCAGCACAAGGAGGAAATGCTTTGTTGTTACAGATACAGGAGCCTGGGGGTTTTGTGCCGGAGAAGAGACGATCTGCAACGTGGTGGTCTTGGTTTGGTGCGCGTGAGCTGCCCTCACGGCAGCGGCTGCCGGAGAGAACGCAGTCCTTCCCGAGAGGTCTCGGCGTCCACACAGCCCGGCTGCTTCCAGGGCGGTGCTTGGCTCCAGCCGCAGTGGGAGAAAGCAAACCCCGAAGGCGCCTTGCTGGAAGCCCCCCACGAGGCATCGGCAGCCATGCCGCTGCTGCGCACCTGTCACTAGACGGCGCCACGCCGCGGGTCTGCCCATCCCGCGGACGCCGGCAGGATCAAAACTGCGGGCAGTGATCGCACTGGGTGTGCCTGCCCCCAGGAAGGCGAAGGACACTCGGCTCAAGCCAGTCTGTGGAGGGGACAGGAGGGGCAGAAGGACTACCCTTCCGTCGCCGGGAATCCGGGCGGAGGACGTCCGTAAGGTGGGGATTTCAGGGGCTTCGGCAGCAAGGTTCTCTTCCTGAGCCGTGTTTGCGTGAATTTTCAGAGGCACATTATGATGATTTTGAGAAGTTGAGGGATAATTCAGAGTCGCGGTTGATGCTGTTTGTATTATTTAAGCAATGCGTGTGCTTCCAAAGCGTTAGCCATCACCCCGTGGAGGGGGCCCAAAATGGCCTCATTAAGAGAAGGACGAAAAGACTCTCTTTGCAGCCCTTTTCGGGGGTAGGTGATTACCACCGACATTCATTAAGCAGAAGGGAAGGGAGAGGCCTGCTGCTGCGTGGGGCCTGCGGGAGGCCGGGCCGGGCAGGGGAGGAGCTGCTGGCGGCTGTCCTCGTCCTCATCCCTGTCCTCGCCGTCACTGGCTCCGGCTCCCCCCGGCCCCGCCCCTGGCCCTGCAGGAACTCACCTGGATTGGGGACAAACCAAGGAGAGTGAAGAGTCCCTAATCTAGAAGGCGTATTTCAGCGGTTACTGCTCTTTGCACGTGGGTGCAGCACAGAGCTCCCACACGCTGAGCGAGGTGCCCTCGGATCCCCATCTGCCTGCGGAGGCGGCCACCTGCCGCTAGGGAAGCCTCCGCCTGCACCCTTGGCTGGACCTGCCCCGCAAGAGCCCCACGTCCCTGGCCTCCCGTGGCCTCCAGACGGTGTGGTCCCCCCACGGCCCCGCAGTGGAGTCCTGTCGAAGGAACGAACGACGTCCGAGCAGTGCTTTGGTTCTCCTCGGTGCCAGATGCGGCGTGATGGCCACTGCCCTGCAGAGCACAGGCGAGGACACCCCGCGCACTGCTCGCCCGTCACGCTCCCGTGCACAACAAGACCCTTCGCTGGACAAGGCACCCCACATGGGAAATGGCCCGGGAGGCTACGTCCGCTCGCCCCTGGGGTCTCCCAGAACTCCTGGAGATACAGCTTGCAGCTCCCGCTCCCAGGTGCAGAGAGAACACACCGGGACGAGTATACCTTCTTTCCATACTTCGAAGAATGTTTGATCTAGTGATTTATTGAAGCCAAGAGCATTGAATAGAAGGGGGTGGGAACTAAAGCAGGGAAGTTCAGCCGTCTCAATGTGCAGAACCGTCCGCGGTGCGGGGAAGCCTGGCCGGCCCAGGGATCTCACCAGGAAGCCCCACCAGCCCCCACACTCTTCACCGTCTCTGCCATCTCCCCTTCCTCCCTGGTGACAGAACCCTGGTCTTCTCCGGGCCCAACGTGCACACCTAGAGGGACAGGAGGGCAGACCGCCGGCCGGGGGAGTGTGGGCGCTCCCGTTTGAGTGCACACCTGCGGCCCCCTCTGCTGTCTGGAAAGTGGGCAGGTGGCTAGAACTTGCAGGCCGCTGGAGACATCAGGGGCTGAAGCTGGAAGTCAGGAGTGAGGTGGGGCAGGAGAGGGAAGAACGAGGTGCCCCTCCAGGATTGCTCTCTGTGACAGAAGACCTGAGCCAGTGTTCTTAGAGCCGCTGAATTTGTCTGAAATGGTGCTCCTTCCCCCACCGGCTCCCAGGCTAGCCCAGGCTGGCCGTCCTCAGAATGGAGATGGACTCGAGCAGCGGGGAGGCCATTTGTCAGCAGCTGGGCTGGGGTGCAGCTCTGGCCTTCCTGACGACCTAGCTCATGTGATGTCTCGGGAGCTCCAAGGGGCTCTGGGTCTAGCACGAAGGGGGGCGGCCTTCTGTGCGCTTCCCCGACCTTACGCACGCCCGGTCTTCAGTCCGCCCGGTGGGAATGAAGTTTTGCCTCCATGAAAGGACCCTGAGACCACTCTCCGTCCAAGGACCCGAAGTTGGGCTTTGCAGTGCAGAGTTCTGGAAACCAGCCATGCTGGCGATTGGCCCATCCACTGACCTCACCCTGACGAACCACAGCTGGGTCACAGTCCGCGTCGGGGCACCGAGCCCCAGACGCACCGTGCTGTGCACACCTCGCGTGGTGGGGACAGGGCGTGGTGGAGGCCTGGCCACACGCTGGGGTTCGTGCGCGTGTGTGAGCACCCGTGCCGGAGGGGTACCACGCGGGGCGACCCTACGGGAGAGAAAGTTCACCGCGGTCTGCACGGGGTGGGGAGGAGGGCTGTGACCAGCTCTGGTAATTTAATGAGTCAGTGATTAGTAATCTCTCCTCTCTTGGCCCGACTTTCTCCCCTGTGGCGGGCGGCCGCGGGGTCCAGGGCAAGGGTGTGGTACGAGTCCAGCGCGGTAACGGAAGCCCTTCGTGAACATACACATCATGCAGGTGTGAAGTCATGACCACGACAACCGGGGACCGGGGGCTGGCTCTCCACAAACCTCACTGAATGACCGGCGAGGACCCCTCCCTGTTCTGGCCTCAAGCCTGGGGCAGCCCACCCTGCTTGGGAGTCCCTGGGAGGAGGCGTTTCCCGATCGCAGGTTCCGTCAGGGCATCCTTGGGTGTCCTTGGGGCATCCTGTCTGCGGAGGCTGCCAGTATTTCGACGCATACCCAGCCGGTCACTCAGCTGTCCTGAAGGAGAGACAGGCTGGTCTCAGGGCAGGCAAATGAAAAGGCTCGCGGTTTTCCAGACGGCGCTTTGCTCCGTTCGCGTCCCACGATGCAGACTTAAGGCGCACCCCGTTCCGCGGCCCCTGCCTCCCCTTTGTCTTCCGCACACGCAGCAGCTCCCCTGCTAAGTGTCTTCATCTTGTCGCCTCAAGGATGAGCGGACAGTGGCTCTCGCACTCACGGAGGCGCGGCCAGCATGTCCCTGGTGTGTGACGCAGGGCCCCCCCCCATTTCAAGGAGTGTTTTTGAAGCACTGGAGATGTGCCTTTTAACCTGAGTACGTTTTCTCCATCTTCCCCTTTGTGGTCTGTGCTGCCCTCAGTTCAGGGGGTTATTTAGATATTGTCCTATGTTTCCTTTGAAACATGTACAGTTCTGTTTTCATACTTAGGCTTTACTCTGCCGAGGATTAATTTTCAAGTATCGTGGAAAACCACAGTCCAATCTGATTTTCCTTTGTCGCATATGGACCCCAAGTTGAGTGGTCCTTCCTTCTCCCACTGGCCCCGAGGGCCCATCCCTACCCAATTTTCCATGGACGTGGGGGCTCCATCTGGCGTCTCTGTTCTGTCTGTCGGGGCTCCTTGCCCCTCCCTGCAAGGCCCCTGCAGGGTCAGGACAGCACGCCCTAGCGTCCCTTGTCCCTGCTTCTCATCTGTCTGTTTGGGGCAGAGTACAGACATTGGGTGGACCAGGCCTCCCTTGGGACCACCAGCCAGACCGCAGTGAGAACCCACAAAATAATAATAAACTGAGGAAACATGCCCTCTCTTCACTCTCAGGATCTCGGGGTAACCAGAGCACCCTAAGGTGGGTGTGGGTCCAGCCAGCACCTCCCTCTCACCCCCGCAGAGCAGTTAACTCAGTCAACCACGGGAGCTCAGTGCTGGGAAGCGGCTGATGGTACCTTGTCAGGGGCAGGACCAACGTACGGAGTGCAGAACGCGCTTGTGACTCATCCTGAAATGGTAATGTCACAGTCAGACCTTCCTCATCTGGCTCAGTTCGTGGGGCAGAAGAATCTCCCTCTCTTAAAATTGCTTTGGGACCCCAGGCCCCTGGTGGCCTGGCTCATGCCTGCCTGTTCCTGCCCTCCCAGCACCCCAGTCTCTGTGCCTCGGCCCGAAACCTGCAGTCCTCTCTGAGGTCTCGGCTCAAGGGCTGATTCTTCTCCCTGTGCCTCCTGCTGGGGCCGCCGAGCCCCGCGAGGGAGCCCCCCACCCCGCATGGTCGCGGGCTGGTGTCGGGAGACCCGGGGCTCCTGTGGAAAGTCCGTGTGGCCGTCCAGCCATCGCCCCCGCTCTCCAGCCTCTCCTACACACAGGAGGCGAGTCCGTCCTGTGCCGTGTCCCTCTCCGTGGACAGCTCAGCGCGCAGCCAGCCGGGAAGCTGTGTTAACGGCGTCAGATCAGAAGAACCCCTGATGTGGGGTGCGTCATAGTGGCTGTCTGGAGGGAAGGCTGTGATGGTCCCATCCCCCCTTCACCAGCAGATGAACACCTTCCACATCAGACCTCGGCCCGCGGTCAGTCACACCCAAGGAGAGGCTTCATTTTTCTTCTACTCTGCACACGAAACAAAGAGCTGTGTTTACTAGCTTGTTGTGGAGCATTTAGGGGAAAACCCAGAAGGTGTTCTGTCCGTTCCTGCACACTCACTGGTTTTCTCCAACACCTGCACTTGGCGGGCAGCTCCCGGCTTCGCCGTCCCCCAGGGGCCAGGGAGGGTGGACGCTGACAAAGGGGGAGCTCTCCACGTTCCAAGGGGGCAGCTCTAACCCATCAGACTTGCAGGTGGAGGAAGGTGGGGACGCAAAGCAAGGAAGTGGGGTGCGTGAGTGGAAAACCAGCCTCTAAAACCCACAGCACAGCCCCCTGGGGACGATTAATTCATTAATGCTCCCAGCCACCACTGCATTGTTCCCTTGTAATTATACGCACCTCATACACTTGCTTCTGCAGACATTAATTGCATGATTAGTTTTATGATTTCTTCTGATTACCAATTAAGTTACCTTTTTTTTGTATTTCATACATACCATTAGAGTTTATAGTGCAGCTTTTTAATTTCTCACCTAGCAGGGGTTCTCACACATTGGAAGGCTACATTATCCACTCAATAAACAGAGAGAGTTTAATTTTCTGTGTAAAGTATTGGTGTGGACCTGGGAAGGTGATGTTTCAGATATTACGCTATCAAAAGTGACATTTAATTTTACAAGGAAAAATCTTGTTTTTCACTGTCATGACGACGTTCACAGAGCGTGATTTTAGAGAAGAGCGCCAACCAGACGCAGTGATCCTGCGTCTGCTGGCTTGGATGGAGTTGTCACATCCCCTTCTCTGAGGGAGACGTTGGCACCCACACTGCCCATCATCTCCTGATGCCCGGCCTCTTCCCAAAGAGGAGTGTGAACCCGCGGGTGCCCCTCCCCCCACGCCCATGGCGCCCGCCACACCTGCGGGCAGGAGGGAGGCTCTGCGCGCCACGGACAGCAAGGGCGAGGCCTCGCGGGGCCCTGTCCCTGGGTCCCCACGAGGTGGGGTAAGAAATAAAACGGCCAGCCTCCCGCCACGGCTCACAGAATGGCGCTCACACCCTGCTGTACATTCACGCTCCAAACTCTCTTCTCTTCCCCCAGGAAAACTAAGAGCAAATAGATCTGTAATCAGCAGACGGTCAGGTGGACAAGGGGCCTAACTGGGTTGCACTGCAACGGCTCCGTCAGCGGGGCCGGGCGGGAGGGGTGTGGCTTATCATGTGATTCAGCAGCACGGATTCACGCTCCGTGCACAAACGGGCCGGTGAATAATGCTGTTTATAATATTGTGTATGGGCTGGAGACCTTCGCGTTGATTTAAAATGTATGTGTGTTTCCAGCCCTCTGACAGCCAGGCCGCCCCGAAGGGGTGAGCGCTGGGAGGTCTGAGATACTTTTAATTGGATGTGCTATAGAAAGAGAAAGCTCCAAGTTTGATGTTGATCCTTAAAGTATTAGCCTGACAAAGCGTTGCCTTCAGTGAAGCAGGGGGTGGGGGAGGGAAGTGTCCACGCGGTGCCCCAAGCGTCCCAGGGCACCGCTGAAGGTGTGCCCGTGATAACCGGGGAGAACAGCCCAGCACCCTAAAAGCTGCCAATTTTTCTCATAAACTGTGGGAAAAATAGTGGGGTTTCTTGAGTACCCTTTATTTACTCCCGGCTTCCCTGCTTAACCACACTTCCTTTCTCTTGTGAAAGCCGGCTTGGTTTCTTGTCCACCGGCTCCTGAATAATGTATGAGCAGGGGCACTGTCAGTCCTGGGGACACAAAGGTCCCCAAGCTAGGGGCCCGGTTCAAGGGCCTCCAGGGAGCCCGTTCACCCGCAGCCTCCATGGTCATTACCATTCATAAGGCGCAGTGTCCCTATCCCAGATGCGTGTGTATTTTTAAAGGCTAATTTAGGATTTTTTAGGAGAGCTTTGTCATTGTCAGGGGCGGTGGAGGCCTTCACCTGAGTTTCGTTTAAAACCCAAATACAAGATTATAAATTAAAAACAAAAAAACAAAAAAAAACCCACCCCCACCAGGAGAGAGAGGACAGCCCTGTTAACGTGGCCGTGAGGGGTCAGGGCGGGATCTGCGTGGCCATCGGCCTGCGCTGGGCGGTTCCTGCCGCTCGCCTCCCAGCCAGGTGCAGGGAGCAGAGGAAGAACAAGTATGGGCCCGTGTCTCCTACTCAGAAAGTACCTAAGTGAACCTCCAAGTTCCTGTCCTGCTTGTCTCGGCCGCAATCTGGGTACAGTGCTGCACGGAGCCATTTTCTACAGGAGGAGGTCACTAGACTGAAAGGAGCCTGCGGGTCAGCCCGGTCTGGGCTGCACGGCACAGAGCGCAGAGAGGCACGGGCGGCCTGCTTGCTGGACAGTGGCAGCGAGACCGAGCAAAGAGTCCCTGGGGGTGAGTGGGGCACCTGTTGTGGATGTGGACAGGGCAGCAGCTCCCTGGGAGAACCCGGACTGGGTCTGGCCGCCCACTGCTCTGCCAACATATGCGCTCCAGCTGTCACCAGTCTTCCCCGAGGGACGGAGGAGGGCCAACCTTGAGCCCTTACCGCATCAGGAAGGGGACTGATTCTGATTGAGGGAAGGGCTCTGAGGCCCCGCCCCCGCCCATGGACTTCCCAGGGGCCACTACTCCTTTGCAGACCCCAGCGTTGATGGTGGGGTGGCCTCGCTCCTCATGTCCGTCTGGAACAGTGTCACTGCTTCAACTGGAGCGGCCTTCGCACTGGGCCCCTGCCCTCTGCCGGCCGGGGGACTGTCCCTCCCTGCCACCTCCCTGGACGTACTTAGACACCCACTGTTGTCCGAAATACAGTGAGTCTGTGACAAGGACGGTGCCCCGTCTGTGCCCAGAGTCGGCCCAGTGCTGGTAAACACACACGCACACTTGTCCACATACTCCCACGGGAACGCACAGATTAAATAATTGAAGAACAGTTAGGGGGTCACCTGCCTGTGCGGAATATGAGTCACTGGCTTTTAGAGAGGGTGTAATCAGAAGAGCTTGGGGTAATCAGAGGCAACTTCATGAAGACATTACAATTTCAGTGGCTGCTGAACAGGAGAGGGGTGTGAGCAGACATAATGGGGGAGGAGGCGTATTTCAGGGAGGAGATGAGGCAAACACGCACATGTTCCGTGTTAGGCAGGGGAGGGAGAATGCGGTGTGTGGGACCAGCCCCTGCGTCGGAGAGTCCCAGGGTACCCGGGGTAACAGCCACATCCCTGTGCTGTCGCAGAGAGACGCTCACGAAGGGAGAGCACTCCGCCCGCTCACAGAGGGGCTGTCTGTGCCGGGTGCTGGTGGCGGTACGAGTTGACTCCAGGTCAGACACAGAGGAAAGAGACAAAGAGCCAGAGAGGCGTAAGCCTCGAGGATGCACCCTCATCCAGGGGTGGTGGGGAGTGACCGATGCACCTGGCGTGGGACGTGTGCACGGGAGGAGCCAACTGCCCTCCCTCCGCTGGTACCCTGTGCGTTGCTCAGGGCACAAATGACCGTTGGCCATCCTTCAGCCTGCCCCACAGTACACATCTGATGGGAGAGAGGAGGGAGGATGAGGACCTGAGGTGGTGGGCAGGGGACTGGGAGGGTGGACGGTGAAGGTCGACCACACAATCGTAGATTTGGAGGCACTCTTGGAAAGTCACTGGAAACAGAACAATGGTCCCAGGCCGGCACGCGGCACTGCACGGACCCAGATGCCTTCCGCGTCTTCAGAGTCAAAGTGCATGGTTTTGTTAAAACACTTGTCTTGCCTTATTGAATACTTACGTAGAAAACTTAGAAAATGCAGAATAGTAACATTTAAAAAATTAAAAATCTCTGCCACCTGGATTTACTTGCTACCTGGTATTTCTTATAGAATGTGTGTATATAAATACGTGATGTATTTATAAAATACGTGATGTATTTATAAAATACGTATCAGAACACACTCCAGAGAGAGTTCATCGTGCTCTTCACTTGGCATGTTTGGCCATATCAAGTAGTCTCTACGATACTATTTGGAGGAGTGCGCAGTTCTTTATACGATGATTCCGTGGTGTTTAACTGCTGCTGGTTGTCTCCAAGGTGTCACTGCTGCAAATCTTGCTGCAGCTGGAACCCGCATGCGTAGATTTGACCCACGCGGCTTGTTGTGTAAGATCCACTTCTAGAAACTAAGTACTGTGCTAGAGGGCCCAACTCCTCTAAGTCTCTGGGTTCTGAGTATCCAGGTGAATGCACTCCACCCTGACCACGCGCACCTCCACCTGGACCACGGGCAGTGTCCTCACCCCGACCACGGGCAGTGTCCTCACCTCGACCATGGGCAGTGTCCACCCCGACCACGGGCTTTGTCCACCCAGACCACGGGCAGTGTCCACCCCAACCATGGGCAGTGTCCCTACCCCGACCACACACGCCTCCACCCTGGCTGTGCGTGCCTGTGAGTGTGCCTTCAGCAGCACGGGGGCCAGAACTTTGCCAAAGCCTCTGACATCTTCAAGGCAAATTGTGGCATCTTATCGTTGCTTTGAATTTGTGGTTTCAATTTTGCATAAAGTTAAACATATTGATTGTACTTGATCATTTCTTGTCCTGCGTGTGGGAATAGCCTGTCCGTGCCGTCGGTTGTCTCTCCTCCTTGTGGTGGATGCTTCCCAGCTCACATGTTACGCTGTTGGAAATGGCAGATGTTAAGCTGTGCTGTTCACATATGTTTGTCATTTCCTTTCGGACTCACAAACACTCACGAGTCTGGAAGGTCCCGGATCATCCTTGAGCAGAGAAATCGTACTTTTTCTCTTTTTCTTTTTTTAATGGTTCATGTTGTTCCATGTACTCTTTTCATTCATCGGCATGGTTGTCACTATTCTCTGTTGCAAAGTGAGGGATAAACGTGGATCATTTGCTGAATAACCCATCCCCCGCCCCGGTTCGCAGTGCTTCCTTCACCCTCTCACTAATTTGGCCTCAAACAAGCTTCACGGTGCAGAGAGCACGCTGGAGTTTTTGGTAAATCCCTTGATGATCAAGTCCAGGTTTTCTCAGATTTGGAACGTCTTCTTCAAGTGGGTGTTTGCTCAAGTTCCCGTGGGCCGTTGTGGTCTCTCCCCCGACGCCCGGCTCCCTAAGGATGCATGTCCCTCTGCCGATGCACATCTCTGCTGCCCCCTCTCCTGCTCCTTGTGCTTTTACTCATTGTTCTGCCCCTGCAGCAGCCCGCCCTATTGCTCCGACGTGAATTTGAATTCCGCTCTTGTAGTCGTCATTTCTTTGCCCCATTCACCTGTCCACAGTACCATGCTTTGCCCCCATAACCGTGTGACTGCTTTGTTTTTACGTCCCCAACTTTTCATCACTGCGTGATGTGTGTTCTTGCGTCTCCCCGTCCTCTGGCTGCCCTAAGTCCTGTTTGGAAGGCCCTCTTGCAGACGCTCTGGGCGCAGAGCCTCTTCCTGTTCTGGAGCATTCTTTCAGAGGTCCCATGCCGCGGGTTCCAGAGCATTCTTTCAGTGCTCCCATGTTGCTGGTTCCGGAGCATTCTTTCAGAGGTCCCATGCCCCTGGTTCCAGAGCATTCTTTCAGAGGTCCCATGCCGCTGGTTCCGGAGCATTCTTTCAGAGGTCCCTTGCCCCTGGTTCCAGAGCATTCTTTCAGAGGTCCCATGCCCCTGGTTCCAGAGCATTCTGTCAGAGGTCCCATGCCCCTGGTTCCGGAGCATTCTTTCAATGGTCCCATGTTGCTGGTCCTGTCTGTGCTGTGGCTCATTCTCAAATGAAGGTGAGTCTTCTTCTGACAAAAGGCAAGAAGTATGTCACTCCTATGACCTGTTTCTTTGCTAGTTGTGTTCTTTCCCCAGATGGGCTGCTCGGGGAATGGGGGGGACAGCTTAATATTCTTAGCTCTCAGGAAAATGCCCACATTCCGAAGTGTTTTAATCTGATTTACTGAGGTATAATTTACTCATGATAAAATTCACTGATTGGATGAGTTTTCACAAGT
Organism: Ailuropoda melanoleuca; assembly: GCF_002007445.2. Taxonomy (NCBI): domain Eukaryota; kingdom Metazoa; phylum Chordata; class Mammalia; order Carnivora; family Ursidae; genus Ailuropoda; species Ailuropoda melanoleuca. The sequence continues at coordinate 211,656,854 of NC_048218.1, read as the reverse complement.
GTATGCACGTCAGGTTCTAAACCATTGCCATCCCCCCAAACCTCACCTCCCCTTTCGGGCTGCACAATATTCTGGTCTATGGATGTGCCCCACACTGTCACACTTTATGCCGTGTGGTTCTGCTCGACACGTGCAAGGCTTCCTACCCATTCTGGACTGTCGCTCTGAACCACTCAGAGTGTGAGAAGCGGGGCCAAGCATAGCTTCATGGCGACGGCTCCCGAGCACAGGTGGGCTGACCCAGCCCTCAGCCCTCTGCCCCATTTCCTTGAGGGGCTGCGGCTTGTTCACAGATGCAGGAGGAGTGGGTTGGAAGCTCCAGCCGCCTCCCACAGTGCGCTCTGAGCCAGGACAAGAGGGCAGGTGAGGAGGAGACCTTCCTCCACAGTGGGAGCAGGCCCCCTTCACCCAGGGAGTGTGGCTCCAGGCCCCGTGGCAGGCTGTCCGTGTACCAGACGGCAGACAGCCACGAGAGGTACACTGACACGTGCAGGTACACACCTATGTACGCTTGGTGCTCCTTCATCGGCGCTGGGGGACACAGGTGCACCTTGTTTACAGAACGCTTGGGTCATGGACAGACCCTGCTTGTGTTCTGCATGGTTCCTTCCTCCCCGCGTGGTCTTCGTGGTCAGTGCAGGTCCTCCCACCCCACGAGCCCAGTTCCAGTCTTGTCTGCAGCAACCCTGGTCCCGTCCCCTCCCATCTGCTGAGACAGGTCACTCGGCGTGTCTTTCCCTCCGCTGCGCGGCTCCGTCCTGCATCTCCTCTACACCTGACTTCCGGTGGGAAGTGGCTGAGCTATGCCCCCTTGTCCCTGCTGGTCGGTCAGGTGGTGGGAGAGCACACTGCCGACCGGTTGCTGGAGGGACGGGGGGAGCATGGGTCGCAGAAAGGTTTAGAGGACCTTGGTGGGACCAGCTGAGAAGACGTTGCAGGCTGCGGTATTGGCTTCATGTCCCGTAGACTCTTCCAAAATACAAGGCACCCCTCAGGCACAAGTAAAGATGGGATTGAGGAGCCCATCTGCCCACTTTCTTCCCTGATTGGACTCAGAGACTCATGCAGTTTCGGAGAAGCTAGTGACTTGTTGGTCCTAAAATTTCCATGTAAGAAGAAATGCAAAATATTGATTTATATCTGGAGGAAATCCCAAGTATATTAGTTAAATACACTTATGGCTTCTCAGCTTTGATACTGAACCGAAACCACGAGCTCGTGGTCCATTACACTTGTGGCCAAAGTGTAGTGTCCCTCCCCTTCTTGGATACGTGCCTTCTTGTCCCTCTGAAGAACCCAGGCATGCCGAAGCCTTTTCTGACCAGTTGTCCGTGTTTCCCACTGGGTGAGGGCTGGTAACTTCTCTCCCCGCCACCATCTGCTTGGGCCCCTGACCTGGCCCTGCTCTGTTGCTGCCTTTGCTGCCGGAGGGAAGGGAGTTGCAGAAATATTCCCCGCTCGGCCTTTCAATCAGCCGAATGCCTCCCCCGCCATTATTCCTTTTTTTAATGGCGATTTCTGTGGAATCTAGGAACCAGTGCAGTAAATCTCTGGTTTTAGCAGAGCTTGAATGCATTCATCAGTCAGGATAAAACTTTGACATTGTGGGTCTATCTGTCCACTCAGCTGAACCACTGAACTTTCTTGCCTCCCACCTGCTCCTCAAATTTATATTTAAAATAAAAACAAAGTATTCCATCTCCAGTTTACAAAAAGGCAGCCATCCTTAACAAGCCCAAATGGATTAGAGCTCCTACATCAGCCGAGCCCACTTAGCAAAGTGTGAAACAATCGCAGCCCAAGGTAATTTGCAAAATGCAGTCGCCTCTGATCAATCTGAAATAATCCTCCTGTTTATAAAACAGAACATGAGTTGCAGCATCGAGCCCAACGCCAATTACGCTGGTAACACGGTTTTAAAGTGGCACCAGGCTGCCAAGCCAGGGCCAGCCAGGCATCCGCGTGCAGGCTCGCGGTTCCCTTTCCGCTCCCTGGTGCTGTCTGGGAGCAACTGGAGAAGAATTAATCCCATGGTCATGGGAGCAGTTTTCATCCTCGGGAATTAGCAGAGGCACAGGCACCGGCACCGTGAGCATGCACAGCCCCGCTGATAATCCTGCCAGGCTCTGGGCTACAGCCACCCTGACTCATGCAGATGCTGATGGGATTCAGGAAAAGGTCTCCTTCCCATTTTGTCAGCAAGCACAGCTCTGTGGAGTGGGGAGCCACCCCAGCCGTCGGAGGACTCCACCGAGTCAAACATTTGCATCGTGGTATAGTTCACGTTTTCAGTTTGAGCTCTGCAAATGGTTCCTCCCAAAGAGTCTGGCGGGACGTGCCGGGGGCCCCACCGCGGTGGTGTCTGTAACAGGCCGGGGGCTACACGGACATCTGGCAGCTCCCAGGGGCTGCTGGCTGCTTTCCCTGGTCCCTGTTCTCCCCGGGGCAGAACCGGGCGCAGGCGGACAGTGACGGGGCTTCTGCGACCGGGTGCGGGCTTCGGAAACACAGCCGTAGCCCCTCCCCAGCCCTCGGTCATGGCTGCTGTCCCTTCTCCGCCCCACTCAGTGCTGTCGGGGGAGGCGTGTGGAGGGCGTCTGAGCGGTCCGCCTCCTCAGCTGTTGGCTCTTCCCTGGAGACATCAACCTGCACCAGCTAGACGGAGGGAAGAAATCCAGCCACGCCCAGGGAGAAAGGGCTTCTTACCCCACAGGAAGCCCGGACGTACGGGGGTCACAAAGGGGGTGAATTATGGGACCGATCCAGCTGTCCTCACTGAGCTATCCTCATGCTTGTCCCCCACCCTGGGGTCATAGATGGTGTGGCAGCCCCAAGCGCCCCCTACTCCCACAGCGGGGCTCGCAGCGGAAAGGAGGGGTCTTTCCTGGGTTTATCCTTATTTATTTTGCAAATTCCAAACTTTTGAACAAGTTGAGAGGTCAGTAAAATAAACACCCATCATTCTTTATCTAGATTCACCACCTGTTTGCTTTCTACTCCGTGTTCTTAAACTCCGTCATCTGTCTGTGTCCAGATGGAATGTTTTCAAGTGTGTCCCAGACCTTGTGAAACTCTGCCGTGGAATTTCTTACAAGTGTGTCTTCTAAGAGCCAAGACGTTCTGTATCACCCCAAAATACAGCGTCAGCTCAGGGCACCGTGTGACCGACATTTCGGGCCCGGGGTTCCCCCGATGTCCTCATAATGCTGTTCATGGCCCGCTTTTCACTTCTGTCCAGGTTCCAAGCAAGAAGCAAAGCTTTTGGTGTCACATCTCTTACTTTTCTTTATTCTCAAGGACTCTTCCTATCTTTTAGCTTTGCTTTATTTGTGGTCTCCTAATTTGGCCGTGTGTGACGACACGAGGCCAGTTGTCGTATTTCTTGGAGCATATTTCTTGATCTAGGTTTGTCTGTTCCCTCGTTATTTAGGTTCAGATGGAAGACTGCGGCAAGGAGGCTAGCACGTGGGGTCTGTCATGGGCTTCCCACTGTGGCCTTCGGAAGGTGGGTGCTGGGAGTTCCTCCCAGCTTGGACGACGCCAAGTATCTGGTGGCAAAGGTGCTTGGACACCACCCTGCTCTCCCACAAAGACAGATTTTTTCCCTTGGTCATTAATGAACGATTTGTGGGGCTCTGAGAGTACGAGACTATCCTGTTCCCCGGTTCCCGTTCACCATACAGCTGTTTGAACAGCTGGGGAGGAGACACAGTGAGGGCAGCCTGAAGAGGGCTGTTGGGCGTAGCCCCGGCTCTGGGGACGAGGCCGCCAACCCACACGTGCCCGAGGTGCAGGCACCGAGAAGCCAGCGGCCGTTTCACCCGCAGTGGGAGCTTTCTGTGGGGTCGGGGGCACCGAGAATGAGGAGGGCGTCGCTACCAGGGAGAGCATGTGCTGGGGGTGTCGGGACGCCGTGTCTCTGGAGGAGCGGTGCTGAGGAATTGGGGTGCGCTCTGAGAGGGGCAGGGAGAGGCAGCGGTTCCGTGACCCGGGGGCCCAGACCAGCTCCTAGCCCACGTGTGGCCGGGGGTCCGCGCAGAGCCTGTTCCTGGCACGCAGAGCTGCAGGGAAGTGTGGCTGACACCCTTGTTCGTTCCGTTGCGGAGACGCTGTTTCTGACCAATTTGTGCTGCTTTTTGCGTGTTTAAGTGAGTCCTCCGTAAAGCTCGCTTCCCTGGCGTGTTCATAACCTGCCTGAGTGACAGCATCGAGCCCAGATCTGCGAGCAGGTTTCAAGCTCATCTGGTCACGCGTGTGGCCTTTTCCCCAGATCATGACCCGTTTGATGGAGGGGATCGATGCTTGTCTTTTCTAAAGACTTCCACTTCCCAACCAGCTTTGTGAATCACCAGTAAGGCGCGTCTTGCTGTGCATGCCAACCAGTTCGGTGTTGGGAGACGCGGCCGGGACGGTTGCTGGGGACGGGGTCCTGAGATGCTGTTCTTTGTGGGAGACGGTTTATTACAGACTCTTTAAAATACATTTCTAGGGAAGCAGATTTAGTCATCCTTATTAAAACTGTATTCCGTATTTCAACTCGACCTCCGGCTCACAGCGTGCCATGCCTGGTTGTGTCTTACGCTGGCATCAGCACACGCAGCGCGACAGGAAGCCCTCTGAACGCATTTGAAACTAAAGTTGTGTTTAGTTTCAAGACGAGGATGTAAATAATTTCCCTTAGAAAATAATAGGAACTGGAACGCATAAAGAAATGTCATTTGAAGACATAGTGACGCCATCTTTTTACTGAATTCATGACTTTAAACAACGTACCGGCGATCATTTTTTGTAGCGGGCCCCACAGAAAAAACCAGGACCGATCAATCGGCTTTCCACTGAGGGCCGCTGTTCAGCTCGGCCGGGGAAATCGCGGCCCATGACCTGGACAGGTCCCCTGTCATTTGTCACCTGTTTTGCAGGAAATTGGTAGTTGGCCTTAGATTTATGTTTGCCCGGCTTTGTTTAACGTCTCGTAAGCAGATACTGGATTTAATTACTCATATCTGCAATAAAGCGGAACCCCCGTCAAGATCTCCATGAGCTCCTCTAACACATTTCCCCCGCGGTGCTGACCACGCAGACGGCCACAGTGGTGGGCAGGCCAGGAGGTGCCCACCAGCACCCAGGTCGGCATCCATCCAAGGACAGACACCGTCTGAGGCACCAAGAAGAGTCTGTGGTGTCCAGGCGGGCTGGAAACGGAAGCCGTGCGGGAATGTTCATGAGAAGCCTCAGCCTGCCTGGGGTGACGTTGCGGTTCAGGAGGCTCCCGCAGAGCGTGGGCCTTTGCTCACATGGCGCCCGGCCGCGGCGCACCACCCTCGCCATGGCTGGCCTGACCCCCCATGAGGCTGAGCTCCTCTGGCCAGGACGCCGTTCTATCCCCACATTGCGCACGTGAGATGACCCACGGGGAAGGAGCAGTGAGGTGTCCCTGCAAGAAGGGAGGGGTGCATGCGGGAGCGCGTCCTGGATGGAGGAAGTTACAGATGGGTTGTCGGGCACGTGCAGCACAGCCCCGTTGCTGGGAGAGACCGGCAGGTGCCCTGTGTCCGTGGAGCCCTCTCCACTCTGAGCACCGACCGCTCTCCCGCCGCGGATCTGGTTTGTGGCTCTGGAAACCAGCGGAGACCCTGAGGGGGAGGCAGCTGGCCCGCTGACCCTTGGCCTCTGCATCTCTGCAAGGAAGTGTTCGTGGGGCTCCAGGTTCGAACTGCGCTCTGCCAGCCTCAGTGGTGCAGCGTGGGCGTGCGGTGGTGGCTTTCAGCTCAGGACCCTCAGCCGGGCTCTCAGCTCAGGACTCGACGAGCACTATCCCACCTGAGGCCTCCTGACGAGGCCGTGAAGGCACATCCGTCTCTTGGATGCAGAGTCTGAGGCTGTGGGGAGGCTGCGGCGCGCCCCCGGGCACTCAGGGAGGGCACCGTCTGTGGTCTTCAGCACCTGCGCTCTAGGCCGTTCCGCTACAAAAGCAGGACAGACCTGAGTTCCTTTGGCGAGAGCCCCCCTAGAGTCTGCACCCTCCTGTCCTGTCGATGTGACCCCATGCGCACCAGCGCCCCAGGGTCCGCACCCGCAGTGACGGCACACAGAAGCACCCAGACACCCTGTCCTTCGTGTGAGACGCTGCGACAGCAGGTGCCGAGGCTTCTTTTAACCCAGAACATCAGGGTCCCAACTCACATCTGAACGTGGGAAAAACAATCCAGGGCAGGAGGAAGTCGGGCTCACGTGGGCTTGAGGGTGAGCACCTTGGTACGGGGCTCTGCTTGAGCCTCTGTTTCCCGGAGGCTCTCCTGGCTCCTCCCGTGTGAATGACGTGTGCCCCGGGCCGGCAGGGGCCTGGGTCTCCCCCAGACTCACGAGCAGTGAGGAGACAGCGAGGGAGTAGAACACCGGCCCGACAGGCACAGAACCAGCATGTTGGGCCCTCCGTGCCTGCTGGGGTGACTGCCAGCCCGAGGGCCTCCTCTGGGCGCCTGCCAGAGCCTGTCGCCCGCACTCCTGCCCCCAGGTCCCTCCCCACGCCTTCACCCTCTTTCCCTTGGGGCTTCTGTTCTTTGCTCTTCCAGAAAATGCCATGTTCAATGATCAGGCTTGGCTGTGTTTTCAGGTTTCGTATAAGGAAAATAAAGGGTTTGCGCCTAGTAAAACTCTGCAAAAAGTCCTTGATTATTAATTTTAAAGAACTTTTTGTATGTAAAGCCTGGTCAAAATACACTTGGATTTCGGGTAGGATGGTGCCGTCACTGGAGAAGAGAAGGCTGCCTCTGCCTTACCCAGCAAGGCACAGCGCCGACCCTTTGCCCCACGAGGTTGTGAGGCTCCCCGCTGCAGGCCCCTTCGTGGTCGCAAATGGGGTCGGGATGTCTAGAAAGCAGGTGGGCAGCTGGGGCTCAATTCCAGAACACTCGCCCGCACACACGCACAGCTGAGGCTCTGTGGCTCCGACAAACTCCCAGAGCAGAACTTCTCAGCCTGGGGGCCAGGAGGGACCCAACGAGATGCCCAGTTCTCAGAGCCCCCGACAGGGTTTCCTGGCCGGCCTCACGCAGGACAGGGACCTCACAAACGGAGGAGGAGTTGGCCAGACCTGCTCTACCGGACTGGCCACACCTCTCCAGCAAGAGCGCGTGCACGCGGTGCCCGCAGGCCTGCTCTCTGAAGTGAGCCGTGCTCCCCGGTGTAGAGGCTGCCCTCGTGCCCAAGCTCAGGCTGTCCGCGCCCTGACACCCGGCCTGCGGAGCGCCTGAGCGTTTAACCGTGGGCTCCGCAGGGGTGCGGGCAGGCCCCGGCACAGTGCAGCAGGCACGCGGATGACCAGCAAACGGTCTCAGTCCCTCAGCGCTCCTGATCCCCGTGCACACAGCAGCCGTGTCCTGTGGGTCGTTTCGCGGTGTGCTCACCACACCCCCAACCAGGTCGCTACTCCCGTTCTGCGTTTCGGGGAAGAGCAGACCTGTGTGCTGAGAGGGTCGGTGAGCACCCCGCGGCATGCACACGGGCGAGCGGTGGCAGTGGGATTGCAGCAGCGGGAACTCTGAGTGGGAGCCCGAGATGCAGGAGCTTGGCTGCAGGTGTCCCGCAGCCTGTGTGGTGCTGCTCGGAGCCATCTCCACTCTCCCGGGTCTGCGGTGTCTTCACTGGCACCTTCTGGACACTCGTATCATGTTCTGGAAAAGCTACCTGCTTGTTCCTCTACCCCTCTCACTGTGTGTGGGCACCGCGTGGCTCTCCGTCGGCACCGAGGGTCTAGGACGCAGCAATCCTGGCCCATGAGCTACTCTCGTCTGCATGGCAGGACATGCCCAGGACATGGGCCAGTGCAGAGAGTTTGCAGGCTGACACCCCACACATATAGTCAGTCTCCCTAGGGATCTGGGTCCGTTCGGTGCAGCCACGTTTTACAGAGGGGTAAACTGAGGCACGGGAACCCCAAGCAGTTCCCGAGGGGCACTGGGTTAGTTGAGAACATGAGCTGGCTGCTCTGGGGCTTCCTGGCCTCACCTGTGAGTCCTGGTTGAGGCTTGTCACATCACACTGTGTACACGGGTTTCAAACCAGCCATGGATCCCGCTGGAGGAACCTCGCTGGGCTGCCGGTGCAGGGGGCTGCCGAGGTAGGGGTCTGTCCACCCACCCATGAGGCGTTTCTCCAAGCTTATTCAGAAACACGAACCAAAAGGGCAGCCCAAAGCCCTGATCCTCTGAAACCAGTGAGAAAGCTGCAATCCCAAACCAGAACAGCATGTTTGGGGGAGGGTAGGGCCGGCGTGCCCCAGGGTCGCAGGTTCCAAAATGTCAGGGGTGGGCCTCTGGGAAAGGAGCCCTGGCTGTCCTCCTCCCTGTGGCTCCCCGGTGCCTGGCAGGCAGCCCGCGATCTGGGAGCATCTGCAGAACTGACTGAGTCCCCTGGGCTGTGCCTCTGTGGGGAGGGGTGCGCGGACCCACCGCCACTGCCCAGATCTGAGCCCTTCCTCGGCGCCATGGGGCATGGACCTGGCTTTGCCACCAAACAGCCCTGAGTCCGGGCGTGCTGTGACGTCTCTCTCCACCCCCACCCTTCCGTGCCGTCCTACTTCGAGTCTGCTGGAAGAATACAGGGGCTGTGGGAGAACCGTGAGGAGAAGGTGATTCCGGACAACTGTGAGATCCATGAACCCTACTAATGTGCGTGTTCTGTTGGTTGGTTTTTTTTTTAATATTTTATTTATTTGAGAGACAGAGTGACTGAGAGAGAGAGAGCACCAGCAGGTGGAGGGGCAGGGGTAGAGAGAGAAGCAGACTCCCCGCCGAGCAGGGAGCCCGATGCGGGGCTCGATCCCACCATCCTGAGATCACGACCTGAGTCAAAATCAGAGAGTCGGTCACTTAACCGACTGAGCCACTCAGGCACCCCTTCCCTTGTTGGTGTTTACTCTTAAGAAATGTTGACGGATGTGTTAGGGTTGGATCTGGGGCAATGTTTAGGTATAAAAACTCAGAGCCAGCCCGCATGATTGGAGAACACGGTAACCCCAGAACGCCAAGCCGGCAGCTCGTCACTGAGACCCAAGCCTGTTCTGTCAGAAGGACCCATGCCATGTCCTTCTCAGCGGAAGATGCCTGCTGCTGGCATCGCGGGAGACACATCCCGTCTTTGAAACCCTCGGAGGGGCTTGGGCTTGGGGCCGGCTCACACGGACGCCTGTGCTGCCTGTGGCGTCATGTGTGTCCTTGAACACGCGTGTGCAGGGCGCCATGTGGGCGCTGACCTTCATGAAAACCAGCCTTGGCTCCCTCCATTGTCCCACAGTCTCACGGCTGTCTCTGACTTCCCAAAGCCAGGCCCCACCCCACCCACAGGATGCCCGGGTCCTGCCCCTGCCATGTCAAGACCCACCGTTCTGGGCCCCACGTCTGGAAGGGGGGCAGTAATGCGTGTGGTGCAGATCATGGCAGGCACACAAATAAATCATACGTGTTACACCTGCTACGATGTCATCCTTCGTGGCCAGTGACCAGGGACTCGAGGAAGCCATTACATCAACCCTCCCAATGCAGGAGACTGATGCCCAGGACAGCATTCCATAGCCCCTGTCCACACCCAAACCATGGGTAGCCAAGAGCTTTTCCAGTGAAGGTACGTTCTGTTTCCTGGGGCCTGGAGATCCCCCAAGACAGCGCCTGGGAGCAAGACAGGGCCACGGAGAAGGAAAGCGGGAAGGGGCAACCAGCCCGGCTCCTCGCCTGTAAAGCCCCGCCAAGCCCAGAGGGGCCGCGGTTGGGGCCCCGTCACAGAGAGCCCCGAGCTCCCCGCGAGAGTCCGCTTCCGCAGTAAACTGAGACACAGCGTGGGGACAGGCTCTCCACTTGCGCTCTTGACGTGGAAGCCTTCACCGTTCACAGGTGTGGTTTGGAAACCGAGTTGGCATTTTGATGTATTTGAGAGTTTAATCCATTTACTGGCAAACAGATGTGATTTAGTCAGGATTAGTGTGACTGAGTGTGACTGAAAATCCAAAATAATAGTGGCTTCAACAACTAGGGATTTGTTTTCATTTCTTGGGGAGAAGAAAGAAGCCGCAGCAGGCAGCGCAGAGCCGTGTGGCTCTGAGACGCTGGAGACGCGAGCCTGCGGGTTGTGGCTCCCAGCTCCTGCCCTCCAGGCCTCACTCCAGCGCCATAGCAGGGAGCGGAGGAAGCTCGCACCTCTCCCTGCGAGACTGCGTGCACGACTCACTTGCACCTCTCAGGCCGGAGTCAGCTGCACGTCAGCCGTGACCGTGGCTGGGACATGTGTCTTCTGGGGGCTCACGGACCAGCTGAAGAGCAGGGCTTCCCAGGAAGGGGAGCACAGAAGAGGGGATGATAAATAACCCTTGTTTTCCCCGGGGCCAAGTTGCCTGGGGGTAGAGGTGAGGCGGGTCGGGGCCTCGGGGACACGTCCAGGACTGAGGTCAGGTCACGGGACCCCAGGTCCTCCCAGTGCAGCTCAGGGCCTGTGCACACAGCCACCTGACAGTCTGCTGCCTGATTGGCCCCAGCCCCCCTGGGCGGCTCGTTCAGAAATTTGCCCTGGTCACACCACCCCGTGCTCCAGGCAGGGTGGAAGGGAATTTGCGGCTCTTTGGAACCTAGCGTCACATGAAAAGCTCTCCTCCTGCTGCTTGTCTGTGAGCTTCTGACCTCACCTCACCCTCGAGGACAGGAGACGGCCTCACTGGCCTGCTGTGTGGGAGTCATGGCCCCTCAGCCACCGTAGGCTTGCACGCTCACGGGACCTGTGATAGACTCCCAGGTCTGGGCTGAGTGGCACACACCCCACTGGGCACACCTGGCCTCGGGAAGCCTACAGCCGTGGGAACAGGGTGGTCACATAGCCTCTCTGCCCTTCATATCCCAAGACAGACCTGCCGAGCCACGTCCCAGCCCCGAGGCAGAGACCCATCTGTAAGGCTGACAGAGAGCCTGCCCACTGAGGCCATTCCTGTGCCGGACGGAGACTTGTGGTCGGCTTCTACTCAAGTGCAGCCGGCTGGCGCCACACACAGGGGCCGGAACGGACAGATGGCGGCAGAGCTGTCTCGGCTCCCGGGACTGCAGGGCCTTGTCCTCTGTCCACTCAGCACTGCCTGAGTCCGTCCAGCTGTCCACCTCTAGAGAGGACAAGGAGGGAAAGTGTGGTGCCGACGTCTCTCCCTGCCCCACACCTGGGGTCCCTGGGAAGGAGCTGAGGAGGGAGGGCCTGACACACCCCCCAGAGCAACAGGCTGCTGGCGCTTGCAGCCGCTGCACCATTTCCGCCTCAAGGAGAAGACTGACATGACTAGGATCTGTGTCTCGGGACACCGAGCCCCTGACTGTTGAAGGCAGACTGGACACCAGGGTTTAAAAGCTCAAAGGAATGCTAGTCACGGAGTGAAAGGAAAATCTGGAAACAGTCCTCAGCTGTCATAGGAATTGGATGTGCTAACCAGTAACCTTGGGGGGTAGGCACCTGAGTCCCAGCTTCCAAACCACAGTGCGAGGGAGGCAGAGGAGAACCCTGGGGCCCCCAGGGCTCCAGTTGTAGACGGGGTCTCTGCATTGAGTGGAGAGTGGATGGAGCCCAACCATTCTGAGCGGAGCCTGGAACCCCCGCCTGCCGCATGGTCTCGGGCGAGCTGTCCAGCACCTCTCCGCAGGGTTGTGCGGCTCTGATGGGGCCACACGTGTAAATTCCTGGGGCACGGTGGGTGCTCACCACATGTTGGGGTCTCTTCCCTTCTAGCGTCTGATGCCACTGCCCCTGCGTTCAGTTGCTCAGAACACGCCTTTGCGCTCACCTTTACTGATACCATATGTGGAATGATGAATGACCCCAAGACGGAGCTGAGGGATTATGGAAACCTCAAATGCAGAAACACCTCATGGGGTCTCTGTGAACGCCTCATAATCCCCTCCATGTTGGTTGGCCTGGCCCCAGGTCAGAGTGTGCATGTGTGTGTGCAGGTGCATGTGTGTGCTTGTGTACGTGTGTGGGGGTACATGTGTGGTGGGTGCACGTATGTGCATGTGTGTGCAGGTGCATGTGTGTGTATATGTGTGCTGTGCAGGTGCGTGTGTGCATGTGTGTGTACATGTGTGTGGGGTGCATGTATGTGTGCGAGTGTGTGCGGGTGCATGTGTACGTGTGTGTGCATGTGCAGGTCCATGTGTACGTGTGCATGTGTGTGCATGTGTACGTGTGTGTGCACATGCGTGTGTGCGTGTGTATGTGAGGGTGTGTGTGCAGATGCACGTGAGCCCATGTGTCCGGGTCACAAGGAACAGGGCATCCCACCTCCTTCCCTCTCTGCCCATCCAGCAAAGTCTCCTGACACACATCTGTGCTCCCAGAGACAGCGGAGGGACAGGATTTCTGAAGAGGGTGTAGAGGCCCTGCAGGACAGTCGCACCCCCTGCCCCCCAACAGCTCCCTCTTCAGGACCCTGCACAGCCAGCCCGGTCCCTTTACGCACACCCTCAGAGCAGCTGCAGGCGTGAAGGCGGGGTGGGTAGGGTTGGCCATCACAGAGGCCCCAGGAGGAGGTCGGGTCAGCCAGCCAGTGCAAGAGCCACGAGCACATGTGTGTGCTGGCTCCTCCCCATGCTTCCTCTGCCCTGTGCCCTGAGGAATCATCGCAGCCTCCGGCCAGGTCCCGCTGGTGGGTGGCACATTTCCCTCACACGCACATGTATTTTAAGGTACACAAAGGGCTTCAAGCATTTGGGGGCAAACAGAGGAGGTTTGGGGTTGGACGTGGTGTCAGAAGGCACTCTCCACCCTGCCTGTGTGGAACCAAGGCTGATGTTGGGTCCCACGTAGAGGGAGGAGCAGCCCCTCGAGAGCGCCAAGTGCTTACGTGCTGGTTCTCAAAGTGGGTCCCCGGACCAGCACCACCAGCGTCCCCTGGAAACGGATGGCAATGCAGACTCTTGGGCCCCTCCCCAGACCTGATGACGCAGAAACTCTGGGGTGGGCCGTACAAACCTCCATGACTCGGACTCACGATCAGGGGCCAGAACCACTGGCGAGTATGCTCGAGGTGTAGGCAGCCACGTGGCATGAGGTGTGGTCACTGCAGGAGCGCTGACACCATGTCTTCCCTGGTGGCACATGTCCCCTCTGGGGGGCACAGTCTCCATCTGGGGTCAGCATGCCCCTCCTGGAACACCCACCAAGCCCCCTGGGCCTCCCGTCTGCCTCGGTCATCTCCCTGCCGCTTGGTGGACGCCATGCACCACACCCCAGGCATCTGCACCTTCCTGTGCCAACCTTCTAGGTGTCCTACCTTCTAGGGCGACATTCACACACTGGTCATCAACGTCGCATTGACTTTCCTAGTTAAGTTCCCAGGCTCAGGCTTCAAGAATGTTCTGCTGTCAACCACTACATCCACTAAGAACCCTTTTGGCTACACGTGTGGAACCTGAGTGAGCAATGAAGACGGTCTGTTGTCTCACACACGCGGTGACCCATGGAGGGCAGCCACTCTGAGCTGTCACGTCTGATCTCCCTGTCGCTTTGCCTTCCCGAGCGTCCGCGAACACAAGACATCTCTCCGGGGCTTTGCGTCCCATCTGCCCCACGCGCCAGGAAGAACGAGACCCTGGCCAGGACCCCCGACAAGCAGAGCCTCTGTCAGCCGGGACTCGGCCGGAACGGGGCTCACAGCCGCTCCCGGCTGCAAGGGCAGCTCCAGGAGTGGAGGCTGTCGTGACCAGCTGACCACACCTGTGCCCGGAGCTAGGCCCACGGCTGCCCCAGCACCACTGGGCTCTGTCAGAGAGGAGGGAGGGGCCGCTTCTCCCAAATCCTCAGCCCTGGGGTCTGGGCAGTCAGCGGCCGGGGTCTGCCCTGTGTCTGCCACAGGTGTGTGGCCACCGCATAAAGTCGCGTCTTGGGAGCGGTCGCGTTGTGCTGGCCTCAAGGCCGTGGACGCACCGCACAAGGGCTCTGGTCCTGGCGGGTCTGGCAAGCCGTCCTCACTTCCCAGCCAGATCAATTCTTGATCAACAGCACCTCGCCTCAGCATCCTTTCCCCACAAAGAGGGAATTTGGGGTTTTACTTAAATAAGGCATCTAAACACGTGTACACGAGATCAAAGAAAGAAGCACTAGTGTCCGTGGGGGGTGGACGGCCGTAAGACCAACGTCCTGACCCCGCACGCGGCACCTCTCTGGACGCGGGAGCCCTGCCCCACCCCCGCCATGTCTGGGCACTCTGGCAAGTGCGTGCTTGGGCACAGGCCTTCCACCTCCACCAGCTTCGTGCACATGCAAACTCGTGGCGTCGGTCCAACCCGTCGGGCGTTGGAGCGCATCGCAAACAGCAGGCAGGGGGCGGGGTCATGCATGGGCACATGCAGGCTGGACTGAGAGCAGCACACTTGGCCCCTGTGATCCGTTGCGAGAAATCCAGCACAGCGTCTCTGAGCTCAGTGGTATTTCCCATCACAGACAGGCAGAGCCTTGAGGTCACAACGCTGGAGCGTTCACAGTCAAAGTGTGCAAATTTGGTTGTCTACAGATTAGATTTAGTTCTAAAAGGAGCTAATCTGCTCTGGAACAACTTAAGTCCATTATATTTGTTTGTAAAGCATATTTTCTTTCAAAAAAACGTATCCCTTCAGAGCAAAAGTGTTTTGACAGGACAGCTGTCGTGGTGGCAGTCAGCCCGGGGCATGCCGGATGTGCTCTGGCCCCAGCGCCAGGCTCCGCGGGCCTCCCGCCCCCCACCTGTCCTCACCCGTCCGCACCCCAGCCCTGGCTCGGAGGGTCTTCGATACCACGAATGACTCCCACTTGCTGGTATTTGCAGCAGTGGCCGGGATCTGACATCTGCGTAAATACAGAAGTTGGTTGTGTTTTCCCAGTCACCATGGCAAGACCTTCACATCAAGAGGTGAGAGGCAGCCGGAGATCCAGCCTGCAGCCTGTTCAGTGGCCACCAGTGACAGTGGATACGACGGCTTCGGAGCCAGGAAATGTGCGGCGTGGGCCGTGGGCTGTGGGCCAAGCGCCGTGAAGCAGTTTGCCTCGAGTTCCGTGCACGTGAAGCTGACTTACGAGTCGGCCCCAGTGGAATGAGGAAGGCAGACGGACGGTCGCTGGGAGTCCCTCCTGCTGTGGAATCTCAGGAGACCTCATGGCGCAGGAAGTGGGGAGGGGCTCTCCCTGCTGTGACCCCCAGCTGCCAGGGCCCTGGGAGGAGAAGGGAGCCACACGGTCCGTGGTTCGTTCCAGACTCCCAGAGTGGAGCCAGCCAGGACCCAGCGACTCCAAGGTTTAGCCACACGTGTCTGCCTTTCTTCATTTCCCAAGTTCAGTGTCCTCCCCACCTCCCCACCCACCCCGGGAGCAGGCACATTCATTGCCCCTGTTCTCCCAGCCCCTCTCCCCTGCATGCCCTGCCTGCACAGTCTTACCCTGCGCGGGCCTCCTGTGGAGCAGCCTTGGTGAGTCTGTCTCTCTGCCGCTTCGGGCAGTCTCCCGCGGCCCATCTGCAGAAAGAACCCGTGTTTCAGATCGCACCCCCAGCAGGCAGGGAGTTTTCTCGAAGACCCCGCGACTGACCCTGGCCAGGCCTTGGGCACACACTGCGCCAGCACGACCTCCACTCGCCTCCACCGGCTCAGAGAAAGGGGGTGCGTGCCGTTCCCCCAGATGCGGAGGAGACCTCCCAGAGCCCTCGTGCTGGTGTGTGCTGGACTTCGACCCAGTCTCTGACCTCCAAGCCCAGTTTCAGAATCTCTGGCTCAGCCTCCAGTCTCCAGGGGCCTGAGAGGGTTGCTCTGGACTGGCTGAGACTGTCCTTTAAAAATGAAGCGGTCTGTGCCTCAGAAATGCCATGCAAGACGCACTTAACCGTCCCTTCCCGGGAGGCCCAGCCACCAGTGCCGTGGCGGACAAGCCCACCGCCAAGCTGAGAAGATGCCGGCGTGCACCCCAGAGACATCCACTCCTCCAGTCCCCCCTCGGCCGCCGGCAGCAGTGCCGTCCAAAGAGAACGTAGCATGTGCCCCTCCTGGGACTGTTGGGGACCCTGCAGAGCCCTGGCAAGGTCATTTAGGTCGCCTGCGACCCTGCCCGGGTGGCGGTGGGGTGGGTTCTCTCTCAGGGGCATTTTCCCTTGACCTTTTTTCTACGCAGTTGAACTTCCTTGTTTATAGAAGTGGGATCAGCAGATTTTGTATACTGATCCTTAACACCTAATAAATTGTTCACATTTCCCCTGCTGCTGGAGTTTTCTATTCACGACTGCGCAGCACGCGGTTCCGTGACCCTGAGCACAGCCTGCGGCTGGCCCTCCGTAGGACTGGGCAGCTTCCCCTCCGCCACCTCACCCCTGCCCCCTCCCCACGCTGGAGGCAGGTGTGGTGGACAGGTCCTCGTGGCTGCGCGGGGCTGTGCCTCCCTCCCAGGCCCCCTTCTCCCCAGCCCACACGGTCCCCGCCTGCTCCAAGATGACTCCCGCTGCAGCATGTGCCTGTGGGGCTCATGCGTCCTGGCTTCAGAGACACAGTGAGCGCAGGCACGCGGCAGTGCCCCGCGGACACTGCTGTCACTTCCCGTCAGGGCCCCTCCGCGGCCCAGCTGACTCCCTTTAGGGTTACAGTCCATTCAAACAGAACAGCCAGGTGGAGGATGGAGAGGGAGCGGGAATGTGTGACTTCCAAGCACAATGAAGGGCCGCTGGGTTTGGGGAAGGACCCGGTCTCCACAATGGTGGTTCCACAGGGAAATTTCAGCCCCGAGATAGCATGACAGTAAAAGCCTTGCTTCTTTTCCCATGAGCTCCATCTGTTCCACAGACCCCTGCCTCCTTCCCATCAGAGGGCAGATGGATGAAATTAAGGTCTCCCTTGCTATAAATTACCTGGAAATTGGCCACATAGCTGGTTTAATGTGTGCAGACGCTGGAGCAAAGAGAGAAGGGCCACGGAGCAGCCTGCAGGCCTTCTCCCATCCCTTCTGCTTGCAAGTGCCCCAGCCAGAGCGTCGTCCCCCGTTTTCTCGGGCAAGTTCTCCCTTTTCACGGTTAAGGAAAACTCCAAACAGTTTCATTGATCCTCGTGTGAGCACCGTGCACCTGGCAGGTGAGGGCGTCCTTCCTCCTCACCGTGGCTAGTGGAGTCTCTGGAACTCAGACTCTGGTCCTGTTGGCCATCCCGCCCTCTGCAGCGCTTTCTCTGTTGGGTGACATGACCCAGCAGGGAGCACGGTTCTGCTGCCTCCCGGGAGCCGGAGGAAGTGTCCCGTGGGCCTTTCTCCTCTCAGTGAGACGCATGCCTTGGGGGCTGAAGCTCAAGCTAACGGGGCGCCTTGCGTCTGCTGGTGGAAATAGCGGGAAGGCTTGGCAAGGAGGCTGAGAAGTTGGGGAAGATAATTCACACCTTTGGCCGTAAAACCTCGGCATGTGTCCACCTCTGTGGGCCTGGGCACCCCGGGTGGGCTGGACGGATGAAGGCTTCTGCCCCACCCTCGGGACGCCCCAGGAGTCCTTTCTGGAGCTCCTGAGTACTGCGTGGGCGCTGCCATCCGGGGCACCTGCCAGCCCGCCCGGGGGGCTCCCTCGGCCCTTGTGGCTCCTGGGGGGCACTGCAGCCCTCGGGCCGTCCTGTGCAGCTGGTGTTGGACATACCCCTGCACTCGGGACGGTAGAAGTGCAGCGCCTGGAGGCACGGCCTCTGCCGCGAACTGAGCACAGGAGGACCTGCGGGCCGCGCGTTCCTGCAGGTTCACGGGGAGCCCTGTTTCCTGCTCTGTCCGGTAAGGCCAAGCGAAGGCCCGAACGAAGGATCAGGACAGGCTACCACCAGGGGTGTTGAGGATGGGGGGCTCTGGACTCTGGGGGCCCCTCCAGGAGAAAGGTTTGGGAGATGAGGGGCTATCGGGGCAGGTGGGGGCGTCAGGAGCGAAGGCTCAGACGCACTAGCTCAGGGTGTGGGTCAACACCCAAGGGGGGCGTGGGGACGAGGGACGACCCCGCTGGCGCATCGGGAACCGCTCGCCGGGGGGGCCAGGGGTAGCCATCTGATGAGAGAAGGCCTGCTGGTGGAGGAGAGCAGGAGGGGGTTTGAGACCCGGAATCCTGGGGTTTGCTGCCAGGCTCTGCGAGGGCCGGGCAGGGAGGGCACGAGAATGGCTTTGCCGATGATTCGCACCGTCTGGTGGAGACACTGACCAGGGCTGGGGCGATTCTCTGGCTCCTGAATGTGCCAGGAACGTGGTCTGTGGTTTACTGGTGAACGGAGAACTCCTGCCCTGGGGTCCGTGCAACCCACCCTGAATGCATGGGGACTCACTGAACGAGCCTCTCGGAGCCAGTCAGGGCAAATGGCTGTCCTGCCGGCGGGCATGGGGCGTGCGATGCTGGCACCCCGTGCTCACCGGACCCGGACGCCGGGGCAGCAGGTCGGACCTGCCGTCACTCACGCCCAGCTCCCCTGCGCTGGGATGGCGCTCTCTGGGCTCACCGCCTTTGTCAGCCCCCGAAAACCCTGACGGCCGTACCCTTGCGTGGATGAGGAGAGCATGGTGGGGCGCACGGACGCATTTGTCCTTCTAGGGCATGCTGGCACACAGATGGCACGAGCCAACTAGCCAAACACGGACACCAGGACCTATGGCGCGTTGCTGAACTGCCAAGAATGCTAGGTGGGGTGGGGACAGGACTGTCCCCTGGGTGGTGTCTGGAACAGAGGATCGTAAGGAGGCCTCTCTCCCTGGTGTGTGGACCGCCGTCTCCTCCCGCGTCCTCATGCCATCATCCGGCCATGCACACCTGTGCTCTGATCTGTTCTTCGTATGAGGACAGCAGTCCTGTTGGATCAGGGTGACTGCTGACCTCACTTTACCTTAATCAGCTCTGTCAAGGCCCCGTATCCAAATAAGGTCACATCCTGAGGTGCTGGGAGTCAGGGCTTTGACAGGGATTGGGGGGGCCACAAGTCAGCCCATAGTCCCCCCAGAACCCTGACTCTGTCCAAGGCGGGTGGTTTCAGCATGTCTTCAAACCGCCCCCGGCCAGCAGCCTCTGCCAGCAGCTGATGCCGCGTGGGGTCCCCTCCACTGGAGCAGACGGCGCCATGCGCGAGGACCACACGCTTGCAACCTGCCATGAGCAGGGGCTCACAAGCCCGGTCTGTCAGGGTTCAAGCGTAAGTCCCCCCTAGAAGCTATGTGACTTGGGGCACATTTATTCACTTTTCTTAATAGAGGGGCTGTATTTTATCTGTAAAAAAAGATGAGACTGGTGATACTTACTTGGCAGAGCCGAGAGGAGGAATCGTGGCAGCAGTGAGTATCTGGGGACGTGCACGGCACTTGAGACGCATCACAGGCCCTTAAATGCCCATCGTCCTCATTATTCCCAAAGCGCCCCCCCATGCCTGCCCACTGCACACTTGAGCTTGTCTGGGAAAGGAGAAGAAGGGGGGGCTGGCTTCACTGGTGCGGGCCCCTGGGACTGACGGGCCTCAGTGCCCCCCACCCACCAACAAGGGTCTGTCGGCTGCCGGCCCCGTGCACCTTGAGCCGTGGGCGACCATGCTGGTGGCCAGAGAGAAGCAGGAGACTATGCGGCCAGCAGCCTCGGGGACACAGACTGGGCATTCAGTGCGTTAAATTGGGACTGAATCAGGACTTGCCTCCCACAAGTGGAGAAATGGGAATTGGAAAAGGGACCTGAGCCCCATGATAAGGTTCCACGTTGTGAACTGCCCTCGGGACACTGTCCTGACAGGCGCCTGGCCAGAAGCCAGAATCACCTGTTGCTTTTTCTCTGACCGGTGGCCGTTTCAGAGCGTGTGAAATGCTGATTTGCACGCAGAGCTCGGCAAAGGTGGCAGCGTGAGCATTCCTCTTAGAGCGCGCCCCGCACGGCGCCTGGACAGCTCACATGCAGCACCGAGGACTCGGGGGCCGGCCCCAGGCTGACGTGCCAAAGAACAGCAGAGGATGGAAACCTCAATTTAACCTAAAAACTGGGGGCAAAGTATTTCGATACTGGAACACCTCTAGATATCTTTGATTTTAAAATTGGGGTGGATTTTTGCAATCTGCTCTCTAACTATGTATGTTTTAATATAAGACTTCAGAGGCACATCTACCTGCTGTTGGGCCCTCGGGGCTGCAGCTGGGGTCGGTGGGGGGAGGGGCGGCAGCCACAGGATGAGTGGGGCTGGGGAGTCTCTGTTGCAAGAGCCCCAGCAGCCGGGCCCTGACACCATCAGAGGTCAGGACGTCCGGCTGTGGGGCAACTCTAGGACCCTCGCGTTGGGGTTTGCTGGCGCTGGCCTGCCTGGGGCTGAGCAGGTTCCCAGGATAGGGGACTTTTGGCGCAAAAACTGAGATATTTTTATATGTACACACACATATTTCTGCATTTACATTCATACACATTCATACACGTGTGCACACGTGCACATGCACACCGGCGTGTGCACGGACACACACAGACGTGCTTCCTTATATACGTGCACACATGGACGTGTGTGTGTACGTATGTACATGCCCGTATACACGTGGACACATGTGTGTGAGTGCATACATGCACAGATCATGCCATCCAACATTCTGCTTCCCGACTTGTGCACGGTTTTCTGCTCCTCCTCACGTGGGGACACGAGCGGCTCTCTCCTGGGCACCGGGACGGCATCAGTAACTGACACAAACCACGTGGGCCTCACCATCCGCCTGGGCTGTGCCTGGGGCCTCCACCTGTGTGGGGACGGCTCTCAGTCAGAGCTGAGCCCTCGAAACCCCGGAGTCCAGACACCCACAGTGTCCTCGCAGGACGGCAGAACTGGGTGGAGCTCACCAGATGCTTCGGGCCCCTGCTGACCACTTGAACAAAGCCAGGCTCCCCCGATCCTCTGCGTGCAGTCGCCCGGAGGGGAGCAGTCCTGGGTCTCTCACTTGGCTATGTCTCTTCCTGTTGAGTTGCTTCTGCTCTGCTTTGCAAAATGTGGTCCTTTCACTGAAGTTACACTGTTGAGCTAATTAATTAAGGTCTACCTCTTACTAACATATTAACCAAGTCCTGCTCCCACGCCACCCCTTGACTAGAGAACAAGGCCACCTACCATCCACGGGCACCAAACATAATTTTAATGCCCCTTACGTGCCAAGGATCGCATGTCTGGTACATGTCCCATGCATCTGATCTTCCTGTTGTCCGTTTACATTCTTTGTGGGTTTTAAAACCTTCTTTCTTCCGTTCCCATTTTCCTGAATTTTACCCTGGCCTAATTTGTAACAAAAAAAAAAATGTGCTTTGAACTTTTAACTAAGCTACTGAAGAATAAGCTATGCTTCGTTCTTGATGAGGTCACATCCGTTTCCTTTTATTCAAACCTTGAATTGCTGCTCTTTTCTTTTTTTCCTCATTAAAGAAACAACAAGGTCTAAAAAAGACCTTCCAGATGCATACTATAAAAATCACTGTAGGGGGTGTTAATTATTTTATTATTAGAGAAAGAACGATGTTTCTTCCTATTGGAATTTGCGATTTTCTGGGTTTAGTGGAAAATGTATCTGAGAGCATTGATTTGGTGTGGGCTGTTTCCTGTGGCTTTTGTGGTTTTTTTCAAGAGCTGGAGGAAGGGATCTAGGTAGTTGACCTTTCAAACCTGCACCTCAGTGGGGTAATTTGGCCAGAAGGAGCCTCTGGTCCCTCTGAGAGTCCAGGACCGTGGAAGCCAATTTGACCACAGGGAGCGTGAATCACAGTCTCTCTGGGTGGGATACTGCCAGGCCTCACACAGAGGGGGAGAAAAATGAGTCCTCATCTCTGTGTAGGCTCAGACCTGGGTGCTGGAGGTGGGACTGGGGGCAGGGAGCAGGGAGAAAGGTGACATCAGACCTGTCTGCAAAAACACATGACTAGAGAGTCAGAAAGTCCTCAAATTCTGATTGACTGATGGGCTGTTGGTCTCTACCATCACCCCTGACCACCTGATAGGGTAAGAGGGTCTCGAGGGGAGACGTGTGTGTGTGTGTGTGTGTGTGTGTGTGTGTGTGTGTGTGAGTGCACATGTGTGTATGTGAGCACTACCCACATACAGCATGGCCTCATCAAGAGCTGATGAGCTGGGAACTTAGAACCCTCGCTGGGAGCAATGTGCAGTGTCGTGAAACTGTCTTGTGGATTGGGTATTTGGTATGTTTAGGCCAAACTATGAGAGTGGGAGCACCGGCCAGCAGGGCTGTGAAGAGGGTTATGTACTACTCAGAAGCCAAGGGCTTACACCTGTGTCTTGGCAAATCCCAGACAGCACGGTTCCTCCGGTCCCATTAATGAGAACTTTTGTTTAACTCCAAGTACATTCCTGGTGCACTGAGGGCTCACTCGTGCACACGCTTACACCAAGTGATTTCAGTAGCTTCACCCAAGGGGCTTTCAGGATGTGTGAGTCGGCAATAAAGAAATTACACCAAAAGGAAAAGTTGACATGTTTCTGTGTCATGAAAAACCTGCCCAGAATGCCGATTAATCGTGCAACAACTCCTGATTTCAAAATACACTACAAAGCTACAGTTACTAAAACAGCGTGGGACTGGGATAATAACAGATACATAGACCAATGGAACACAATAGGGGGCCCGGAAATAAATCCACGGATATATGGTCAACTACGCTTCTAGAAGAGAGCCAGGAAGATACAATGGGGAAAGGACAGTGTCTTCAGTTAATGGTGGGAAAACTGGACCCTTATCTTACGCCATACCTGAAAACCAACCCAAAGCGGGTCAAAATTTAAATATAAGACTTGAATCTATAAAACTCCTAGAAGAAAACTAAGGGGAAAAGTTTCACGACACCGGTTGATAATGATTTCTGGGACATGACGCCCAGCAGCAATGAGCTGCACCCAATGGAAAAGCTTCTGCACAGCAAAGGAGGCCATCTGTAGAGTAAAAGGCAGCCTACAGAATGGAAGGAGATAGCTGCAAACCACACATCTGATAATGGATTAATGTCCAAGATACACCAGGGGCTCCAACAACTCAAAAGCAAAAAAAGAAAAAAAGAAAGAGAGAGAGAGAGAGAGAAAGAAAGAAAGAAAGAAAGAAAGAAAGAAAGAAGGAAGGAAGGAAGGAAGGAAGGAAGGAAGGAAGGAAGGAAAGAAAGAAAGAAAGAAAGAAAGAAAGAAAGAAAGAGAAAGAAAGAAAGAAAGAGAAAAAGAAAAACCTGATTAAAAATGGTGAAAGGACTTGGGTAGATACCTTCTTCAAGGGAAATACCCTGATGGCCAGCAGGTAACTGAAAAGACGCTGGGCATCACTGTTTATCAGGGAAAGCAAATTGAAACCTTACACCTGTCCTGACAGCCAGTATCAAGAAGAGGAGAGACGACAGGTGCTGGCAAGGATGTGGAGAAAGGGAATCCTGGCGCTGCTGGTGGGAGTGCACGCTGCTACAGCACATGGCGGTTTCTCAACAAGGAATAGAACCACCATGTGATCCGGAATGCCAGTCTTGGGTATTTTTCCAGAGGAATTGAAATCGGGATCTTGAAGAGCTGTCTGCCCTCCACATCCACGGCATGACTCACCGGAGCCCGCGTGTGGAGACGACCGCAACGTCCACCAGTGGACGATGGATAAAGAGGATGTGGTTCTGTACACACAGCGGAATACCGTTCAGCCCTAAGAAGGGATGAAATCCCGCAGCACGGACCGCAGGGGCGAAGCTCGGGGACTTGGTGCCGAGTGCAGTGAGCCACTCCCAGGGACAGATGCTGCGTCATACCAGTCACGTGAGAGTATGTAAGTCGTCCAGCTCATAGAAGCAGAGAGGGGGTGGGGCGGCCAGGGTCCGCGGGGGACGACGTGGGACTTACTGATCCGTGGGCGCGAGATGAGGGAGTTCTGGACACCTGCCGTCCAGTGGGGAGCTAAGGTACACCCACACGCACAGAGAGAGGACAGACCTCGCGGTAAGCGCCCTTGGCCATACAGAGGAGCCCGAGATGGAAGCGGAGTAAGGAAACCACGCCATGGCCCTGCGGTGGGCGCGAGCGAGTATGCCCCTGCTGGCACCGGGACTGCAGCCCAGCAAAGCGTGTTGCGCTTCTTTCCTCCAAAGCCGTGAAAGAGTAACTTTGTATTATTTTTAGCTACGAAAAGATCATGCAAGTTCTGATAAGGCCACGCTGTTCTGGAGGGACCACGTGAAGCCCGAGGACCACGTGCTCCCCGTGTGTTTTTCTCCCCGACTAGGCCAGTGGTCTCCTTTCCATCCAGAGGACGCCACCGGACCCTGCTTCTCCTCGAGCGGCCTAACAGCCCCTTCACCTCCTGGGGTTTCCTCAAACATCATTTGTATCAGCCCCATCGAAGGCTCCCGAGACTAAATCGTGGTTGGCACACCTGGAAGACAGCTGTTCTTTCCTTCTCCCGAGACGTTTGTTTTCCAGCAGCCCAAAACACACCCGCAGATTTCTCAGCCCCGTGGGGCAGAATCGGGGGTCTGTGCTGTTGTCACAGGGAGCCGTGTGTGCGATGCCCCCAGGAGAGCATTACCTCTCCCTCGACGGATCGATGACTAACTCTCACGACACACCCTCGCCCCGTGAGGAGCCCTGGGGCACAAATCACGGCCGTGGTTTCTGGAGACGAGGAAGCCGGGCATTCGTCCCGATTTGCCGCGGTCGCCCCACACAGGAGAGCGGAGAGCCTGCGGAGCCGCTGAGCGGATCCACCGTCGCCCTGCCCGTGGTTCGGGCTCTGGTTCAGCGTGGTGCAGCGCTATACCCAGACCACGTAATCAGACTAGATGCCCAGGGACACCCCCGAGAGGGGCAAGCTGTGAGCTGGATGCTCCAAAGTTGAAGTCTGTCCGTTTTAAACCCTCTCTCTTTCACAAAGTGTTGATCCCATTTTAAATGAACGAGGTGGAAGGGCTGAAAAACCAGACTCTGTTTCCAGAGAGGTCTGCAGGGGGCATCCTGTGTGACCTGCCTGCCCCCCGAGTGTGCACGCCTGGGCCGGGGACCGGGGGCCATTCCTGGTGGGACCTAGCTCGCCCCAGAGCTCAGGCCACAAGTAAGCAATGGGACAAGGTTCAGATGGCGCGTGACGCCTCTCACGCGGCTCTGAGCGGACCGGGCGTGCTGGGAGGGAGCACACCTGGGAAAGGGGTGGAGTTGGGGCTGGACACAGCCGAGCTGATGACCAGGGGAAGGCGGGCACTAGGCTTGCTGGGCACCGAAGGACTTCGGATGCTGCACGGCCCAGGACGGGAAGCCGACAGAGGTGTCCGAGCTGAGGTCGAGATGCTGATGATGAACAGTCATGGCGGCAGCTGCAAGGGCGGGACTGCAAGAAGTGGAAGGCCAGCAGGGAGACAGGAGGCCACTGCTGGGGTCCTGAGGCTGCGTTCTGCTGGACCTGAGCCAGCCACGGGCAGGGGTTACGTGGATGCACGCGTGTGAGTTTGGAGGTCGGCCAGGGGACAGGACTTGCTGTTGTGCGGTGGGGACGGGTGACCAGAAGCCCCTGGGTGTTTGGCTCGACCACCTGGGTGAATGATGGCCATGCCACGTGCTGAGCGGAGCCACTGGGCTGGGGTCAGGTCTGGAAGGGCCATGGAGTCACACTCAGGGTATTCTCACAGACTCTGGGCTCAGTGGAGGGACTCAAGCCCAGAGATGTGCATCCAGCTGGTCCCATGAGCCTGAGGGAGAGACTAGACCCCAGGCCAGCAGGCAGCCCGGACCCCAGCCCAGAGTGGCCTTGGTGGACCCGTGCGGCATGAGCGCTCTGACCTATGAGTGGTTCCAGACTCCGGCTATGCCCTTTGTTTCTGCGTGTGGTCTCAGCTCCAGCCTCTCCCTGCACCGTGAGCACACAGCAGCCTCGCCTTCAGGACCCTGTCTTTGCTCTGGCTGGTCTACAGCCCCTGCCCTTGCCCCTTGGGACCTCAAGGTCACTTCCCCCTGCTGGCCCCACACACCTCTACTCTTTCATAATTTCCTAGAGCAGGACGTGCGGTAGGGGTGGTAGCGGGGGCGGCAGTCACAGAACAATCCGAAGACCCCTGAGGCCAGATGTGTGGACGGTGTCCAGGCCCCAGACCCCCCTCCCTGCAGCTGGCCGCACCCTCTCCCTCCAGCCCTGCACGAGGCAGACGCAGCTGCACTCCTGCCCGGGGAGGAGCAGACATGAGTTGGCTCCTGGGTGTGTCTGCGTCTGTGAGCCCCCCGGCCTCCAGGAGCCCACCCTGCTGAGTACACTGAGTCTCTGAACAAGACCCTGACTGCCCTTCTTCCGCAGTGTGTGCCCCATGCAGTCACAGGACCTTGCACCCCAACCGGGCTGCCCTGCGTGCAAGGTTTTCCACGCCGTCCACCAGCCCATGCACATCAAGCCATCGCAGGCCCTCCTCTGAAGGGATGAAGAGTCAGAGCCGAGGACCGGTCACGTGGCAGAGAAGGATGGGCAGGTGAGGGAGGTTTGGGGAGCCCCTGGGCAGGAGGCCTTCAGGACAAGAGCAGGACCCTTACCAGCACACGGCAGGCAGGGAGGGAGGCCGTGCGCAGAGACAGGAGGAGAAGGAGCCCGTGGGGGTGCAGCTGACCTGGACATGCGGGCAGGAGCCCCCATCAGAGGAGCCTGATACCCTTACCGCCTTGGAGGCCCCAGCTCGGCAGACCCGGGTTCCTCCCGTGTGGCATTCCAGAGGGAAGAGCCAGCGTGCCGGCCACAGGAAGTCACCCTCTGAGACGTGGGACCCAGGAGTGATTGCAAGAACCCGAAGGACTGGAGCTCACAGGCTGTGTGGCGGCATCTCTGGACGACGTCGGGAACTGGGAGGAGAAGGGCGTGGGCAGCGCTCCCAGCTGCATGGACGGCATGGCTGGCCGTCTGCTCTGTGGCTGCATTCTCAGGAGAGAGACTTGAGACAAGGACATGCACGGTGAGAAGACGCGACCCACAGATGAGCTGACGCTCCCTGAGGCGTCAGCTGGAGCGCAGGGAGCCGGGCGACACCCCCAGCCGCTCAGCCCCCCGACAGCCCGCTGGTCCTACTTCTCATCTGCGGGAACGTAAGTCACACTTCACAGCCCTGATTCCTTTCACATCAGCGAGGAGGAAGGAGGTGATTAATAAAGTGAACATGAAGGTCTAATGATGGGGGGTAAATACCTCTCTTCTCAGCGTCATTAAGATGAGGAATGGGTTTTGTGAGGAAGAGCAGAGACGAGGCTGGCGTTCTCCAGCTGGAAGGGACGTGCGCGTGGGGGTGAGACACCGCCAACCATGGCACTGGAGGAAACGGGCAAGCCAGCATGGCGGCTGGGTATTAGTCCCAGGGGACGGGGGTCAGGAAAGGCCACTCCCGCATCTCCTGGGGGTGACAGGACGCAGGTTTGTCCCAGAGACAGTTCACATTCCGAAGACGGGAAAGTAATCCTTAAAAACAAGGCAGGAAGACGGACCTGGGGTCACGGGACAGATAAGCACGGTCCTAGGTTCTCAGGCGTAGACGGTGAGGTGGTCCTGAAGGTTTGGGGGTCCCCAGAATGGCATTCTCTGGGCGAGACTGGTGGGACAGCAGTGAGGATGGAGACGGAGTGGAACCAAAGGAAGAGCGGAGATACGTAGAAACGTTGTTAAGTGGAGGTGAGTCAACCGGCGTGGTCGGGTGTAGCCCCTGGGTGTGCTCTTAGGGGTGGAGCCGGGGGGGGCGGTTCCTGGATGGAAATCTCCTGCCGCCCAGCCCAGCACAGCACAGCCGAGGGTCCAGACGTGGTTGTGGGCAGCTCCCCTGCTCCTGGGCGGGCACCTGAAAGCCCATCACAGGGCGCCCCCTCCCCACGCACCAGACGGGACCACCTGGCACGCTCTGGGGTGGGGATGGGGTGGGATGCAGGCAGGCGTCAAGCCTCCAGCGTTGGAATAGGTGAGGAAGGAAAACAGCCCCTCGATGCCTCTCGTGAAACAGCTCTGTGCAGTACTCTCCCGAGAAGTCTCTGCTCCGTCTCACAAGGACCCTCATCTGTGACGCTAACCAGGGCTGGGGCAGCATCTCGGGAGGGGATGGCTAGGTATCCCACTCTGAAAACCGAGTTGGGAAGTCAGAAACCCATCCTGCTGCACCTGACTATGGATTGAAGCCCAAATTAGAATGAAAAGCGCGAGAAGTCTGTGGTCAGAGTAGCAGAGGAGCAGAGAGACGCCTGCTGCCACCGGCGTGGGCACCACACGTGCCCAGGGAAACGGCACGACTCAGCTCTGTTTCCTCTACCAGGAACACGAGGATCGCAGAGGCCGGAGCGTTGCAAGCAGGCACGGAAGTCTGCGACAGGTGGGCAGGCAGAGAAAGGCCCTGCACTTGCAGACGAGCCCAGGGCTCCTGTCCTGCAGGAGTGGGATTCGCGGGATTGAGATAACCTATTGATAAAATATCGGAACTGTTCTTGGTGATGTTCTGGAGACGGGAGGGAATGGGGGTGTCGCTCAGAGACAGACACCAGTGAAGGTTCATTCTCAAGAGGAGGGAATTGGAAAACCACACCTGAAGAGCTTGAGCGAACAGGCAAGCCAGTGAAACCAAGTGTTTCAAGGACACTGGTGAACTGGGAAGAATTGGGTTCACTAGGTAGAAATCCTGTGAGCTGGCTCATTCCATTGTTTTCAGGTTTCAGACCACACCCTGGCGTGCTGGGGTTCAGGAGATGCTCCCCAGCTCTGCTGTTACATTCTCAAGGGAAACAAAGTCATGGATACGATTGCGTAGACCGCGGCCGGTTGAAGAGCTGGGGAGTACTGTTCAGTGGCTGCTCCCCTCCGGCTGCAGGGCTGGCCCCCGTACCACTTTGTCACCAACTCAGACAAGAAGGAAGAAGTCCGAACTCTCGGAAGAAATGAGGAGGAAGTGCTGAGCCAAGGAACCCAAACCAAAGCACTATCCCGGTGCCCCATACTTGGCCTCCAATCACCAGTCTCCCACGTGCCCAACCAACGGCACACCTTCCTGCCGGGGGCCCAGACTCCAGCTACCCCACGTCACACAGCCCCTCCCACTGCTCTGTGCGCCCCCCCCCCGTCGGCCCTGTCCCACAGCCACGGCACCATCCCGCAGCCACGGCCCCGTCCCACAGCCACGGGACCGTCCCACAGCCATGGGACCATCCCACAGCCACGGGACCGTCCCATAGCCTCAGCACTGTCTCACAGCCTCGGCCCCGTCCCGCAGCCATGGCCCCGTCCCACAGCCACGGGACCGTCCCATAGCCTCGGCACTGTCTCACAGCCATGGCCCCGTCCCACAGCCATGGCCCCGTCCCACAGCCATGGGACCGTCCCATAGCCTCGGCACTGTCTCACAGCCTCAGCCCCGTCCCACAGCCACAGCCCCGGTAGCTGAAGGCCCGGCGGCTGGCCCAGCGCAGGGGTGAGGCCCACACTGGTCCCACTCGGTTGCCGTGTTAGCCACAAGGCCTGGTTCTGCTCTGCGTGAGAAGCAGACTTCAAGTTGCCTCTGCGTCTGCAGAACAATATTCTCTGGGGCTGATTTTATGTCTTGTATGTTTGCTAATTCAGTGTCACACATTTAATTTCATACCAAAGATTCCCCTGATCCCGCATATTACACAGACACCAGAGGACGGGATATTCTTGGTGGGTTTTTCTGTTTTTATATTATTATGAATCCACAATGGTCCAGCCGCGGGCAGCGGGGAAGGTTGGGATTGTTGGGGTGCTGCTTACATCCCAAGCACTTTGGTTCAAGCTGTA
The DNA here is from genome assembly GCF_002007445.2 of Ailuropoda melanoleuca. NCBI lineage: Eukaryota > Metazoa > Chordata > Mammalia > Carnivora > Ursidae > Ailuropoda > Ailuropoda melanoleuca. The sequence goes on along the minus strand of NC_048218.1, from coordinate 211,627,100 downwards.
GCCCCTAGGGCCCCTCCCATGACGTGTCCTATCACTGACCTACGTATCTATGTGGACCACAGTCAGAACATACCTGGGTCACTTCTTACTCTGCAAGATTGGTTCAGTTTAATTGCTTCCCCGCTCCAGCTAGATTGTTCTCCTTGTTCTTAACTGAAGTGTAATCACTATGCAGTGTTCTCCTGGTTTCCGGTGTACGACATAGTGATTCCACGATTCTATACGTTACTCAGTGCTAATCACGACAGATTTCGTCTTCATGCCCATCCCCCGTTTCCCCCGTCCCCCCATCCCCTGCCCTCTGGTGACCATCAGTGTGTTCTCTAGAGTTAAGAGTCGGTTTCTGGGTTTGCGTCTCACTCTCTTTTTTCTTTGCCTTTGTTCATTTGTTTCGTTTCTTAGATTTGACATACGAGTGAAATCATATGGTATTTGTCTTTCTCTGACTGATTTCACTTAGTACAATACTCTCTAGCTCCATCCAGGTTGCCAATGGCAAGATTTCATTCTTTCTGATGGCTGAGTAATACTCCATCGTCTGTATACGTGTGTGCGTGTGTATACACCACATCTTCTCTCTCCATTCCTCAGTCAGTGGACACTTGGGCTGCATCCATAGGCTGTTGTGAATAATGCTGCACTAAACACAGGGGCGCGTGTATCCCTTTGTATTAGTGTTTTTGTATTTTCTGGGTAAATACTCAGTAGTGCGATTACTGGATCGTAAGGTAGCTCTATTTTTAATCTATCGAGGACCGTCCACACTGATTCCGCAGTGGCCGTGCCAGCTTGCGCTCCCACCAACAGTGCACGAGGGTCCCCTCTCTCCGCGTCCTCGCCAACACGTGTTTCCTGTGTTGTTGATTCCAGCCATTCTGACAGGTGCGAGGGGTGTCTCATTGTGGCTTTGATCTGCATTTCCCTGAGGAGAGTGATGCTGAGCCCCTTTCCATGTGTCTGTTGGCCTGGATGTCCTCTTTGGAGAAATGTGCGTTCATGTGTAGTTTTTGAGGGCGAGAACATATCTGACTCTTCTCTGCCTTCCCAGGGCCGGCGGTGGTGACTTCCCCATCTGAGTGTGGGGACTCAGTTAGACATGCTGCGTTCCCTGGTGAGGGGCTGTGCTGCCTGTAACGGAGCTTACATGTTCCCTGGCTGGTGTTCTACAACTGATGTTGTTATGTTGGTGAAATGTATGAGCCGTTTGTGAAGATGGGAGTGGCTTGCTTGGAGAGCACGTTGATGGCAAAGTCCGTGGGGCAGAGAAGAGCCATAGCACTTCCAGAGAGAAGGGAATCTAGTGACCAGTGCTCCGTCCTGAATCTAACAGGGACATTTCTGTCCTTTAGCTGGAAAATTGACGGGATTTGCCAGTCCCCTCAGATTTGCCAAAAGCTTTATTCCCGGGGCTGGAATGGATGCATTTATCTGCTCTTGCACTGTGTTGGGCGCTTTCCTGCAGCCAGGCCAGGTGGGGAGCGTGGCGGTGCGGCTCCGTCCCGGTCTGCCCCGGTCCCGAGCTGATGACACGTGGTGGCCCCCCAGTGTGCCGCTGCTCTGCTCCCTTCAAAGCCGCGATGCTCCCAGGGGCTCCCTCTCTATGCAAACCCGGAGTTTTCCGGAGGGCAATGGGGCAGGAGACCTTTGCCGGGAGGCCGGCCTCTGCCTCCAGCCCTGCCTCTGCCTCCAGCCCTGCCTCTTGACTTTATGAGCATCATCAGTGAGCCCCTTGAGGAGCCGCATGCCTTTTGCCCTTTGCCCCGGGCAGGTGAGTCACCCAGAAGCCTCACTCCGTGTCAGGTCTCGCTGGTATCTCAGCGACAACTCCAGGGGCCTCCGGGCCTCTCACCCTTGTGACTGGGAGGCGGCTGATAGTTCTCACCCCTTGACCTGGTCACCACTCCAGGGCAGGACGGGCCTGTCTGAGCCTCTCTCCCCAGCGGATCCCCAGATCCTCCTGTCCAGGAGCCCTCACTGATTCCTAAGGGATCAGGTGGCTGCTGGAGCAGGGACACGTGACACCACGGCCACAGGGAGCCTGACACCTGTCTGACGGTGTGCGTGCTGGTCAGAAGGAGGGGGTAGGTTGACACTGGGGGGCCAGCACCTGGCCCTGGCAGGAGGCCCTGGAGGAGAGCTGGGACCAGCAGGACAGGAGCAGCAAGGAAATTTGTGATCAGTCTCCAGCAACTTGTGCATCCGAAGAATAGTGTCACCACCAGCAGCAAAGCCCAGGACTTTGGGCAGGTGACGCTGAGTTACTAATTGAGTGATTCTGAGGCTTAATCTGGGGGAAGAGAGGCCATAGACCCCTTCATAGATGAAAGCTATGGTCTCTTGTAGGAAAACGCACAAACAAAATTCTGTATGCAATTCCAGACATTGTAGGAACCCCTGAACCTGTAGGATCCTCACCCCCATGTCATCTGGGCATCCGTGACTCCCTCCCACTCCCTGGAGGAAGGCCCTCTGTTCCAGAGCGTGACGTGGATTCAGTTTTCTCCGATTCCTGCTCCACCACACGGCGAGATGGCCGCGCTGGTTCACCCGCTGGTTTCCAGGTGGTGGAGACACAGGCCAGCCTGGCCCCGGAAGAGGTGGCCTCGCCGCTCTGGCCCGGGCGCTGGGTCAGCGGTGTGAGCGCGGATGCAGGCCTCCGGCCCAGGGCTCGGTCCAGACAGACATGCCGGCCTGCACAGCTTCTGTAGGAAGACTGCAGGGGTGAGTGTCACAGAAATCTCACTTGGCATTTCGGAGAGGTTTCCGCTGGAAAAGGTCACAGAGAGAGAACCGTAATGTGCCCCTCCGCGGGTGAGGTGGGGGTGGGTGCCGCCGAGTCCCTCTGTGTCCAGCCGCGGGTCTTTCGGCGCCGTGGGCTGCTTCAGAGTAAACAACATGATGAAGAATAGAATGCACCGGGCGTCGGCGTTTCCCTTTTATGCCTTTACTGTGTGTTCTGTGAGCCACGGAGACATGAGACCCGACATGCACGGAGCAGAGACGCTGGAGCCGGCTGCGCTTGTGACGGCCGCCTTTCACACAGAGAGGGGAGCCTAGTTTCCTACGTAGCCAAGGCAGTGACGCCTCAGAGAACAGGACAAGGCACAGCGGACTTCTTGGGAGGAGAGACCCCACCGCCACCGTGGCTGTGATTTGTCCGCGGTGCTGGCCCGGAGGCCGCGCTGGGCAGGGCGGCCTGGACCATGTGCAGGAGTGGCAGGACAGTGGGGTGGACAGAGGAGGAGGGGACTCTCAGGCAGGGAGGGTGAGCTCGTGTGGTTAGGAACGGCCCTAGACACCACCAGCCTGTCCCCTGCCCCCGATGGTGCCACAGGCTTGGGGGCCCCGTTGCCCTGGCTGCATCCCATGTGTCGGGAGGGCCCTAAGCTCCAATGGGGGCTCTGCGCCTGCCCCCAAAGGGAAGAGGGCAAGAGCATTCACCAATGGTGCCATGTCCTCCAAACAGTTCTATAAAATGGGCGCTGTCAACCCCGTTTTACAGAGGGAAACTGAGGCACAGAGAGATTAAGTAAATTGCTAAAGATGGAGCAGCCCAGAGTGGTGATGTGAGGGCTCGAGCCAACATGCGTGCACCTCCCACATCTGGCCCCCTCCCTTGGCCTGCAGTCCTCAGGGGGACCTGGAGCACCGACCTGTCCCCAGAGCACTGGCCTCCAGAGCTCGGTGCTGGGCATAAATGAGAAGGCACTGCACCTCGTTTGTCTCTCTGGCCCTGGCACACGGCGGGGGCTCCTAACACCTGGAACAAATGACAGGTGGTCCCGAGGCAGGAAGGCCCATGCCCACGGAGCGAGTGCTTTCTCAGAAGCAGGGCTGCTGGCAGGTTCAGGCTCCACGTGTGCACACGTGTCGCAGGAGCGGGCGCCGGGGACTCCGTGCAGGAAGGAGAGGAGCGCTGGCCCGCGGGGCTCAGACGCCAGGACACAGGCCCCCCTAGAACCGTGTCTCTGAGGGGCTCGGGGCTGCGCTAAGGATGCCCGAAGACCTCACAGAAGCCGCCCCTCCACCTCTGAACAGGACTGGGATCTGTCGCCCCGATCCGCCAGGAGCAGGGCTCCCAAGAACCTGGTGTGCAGTCCAGCCATGGCCGGGCAGCCCCTCGGATCCCATCCTGCCCCGAATGTCTGTGACTTTGTGATTCCCATACATCTGAATGATGTCAAGAGTGAAATCCCACCTCCGGAAACACAAGTATCTGCCGTGCTGACACTAAAGGGGGGTCTGCTGAGCCCCCCAAAATAGCACAGCACCACCACCATCCTTGACCTGACGTTGACATCTGCAATCTCATGGAAAGGACCAACTGAACTTTCTAGAAAACCTGGCAGTTGTTATTCACCTGCAGCACTCACTTTCAGTGACAATGGTGTGTTTGCTGTGTCTGGTCCCAAAGACTCGCAGCTGGGCACTGTCCCCAGGCCCCTCCAGAGAGCCAGTCACAGACAGCATGGCACCCCATGAGCACGCCACAAAGGGGCTCCGCTGACTTGGGGGGAAACCCCTATAAGATACATAGAAAACATCTCATGTGTTTATCTCATCACTGTTGATTAATCCTAAACCGAGGTCCCTAGCCTCAGCTTTCAGAAAGAGGTGGGTTTTAAAAGTGCATCCGTGGCCATGTGCACGTGACAGAGAAACTGATTCTCCCCAGTGGAGCTCTGAGGTTAGAACTGAGACGCATTCATTGATTTCTCACGTAAACCGCCAGCCACGCTTTAAAATGGAAAGCCCACGCGTAAGGAGTGCCAGGCACATGCCGTCTCTGAAAGCACTAGTTCCTCTGGTCCCCAGGACCCTGCGGCTCCCCTTGGTGGGAAGTCACACCATCTGTACTGGCGGGGAGCGCCCTGCCACGGGGCCAGGGGGGCCACGGGGGCCACAGCACCCTGATGTGGAGCAGAGAGGTCTCACTGCAGCATGGCTGCCAGGAAAGCATATTTATCCACCCATTTAAACACCACTCAGTGAGCACCTAAGATCCCCAAGGTCCTGCCCAAGCTGGTGGCAAGGATGGGCTGCTCCTGGTCCAGAGGTAGCAGCATCCTGGCCCCTCACCCCTTATCCATCTCCACCTGCATACAGCCCAGAGGGAGGGGAACATGACTGATGGCTGTGTGGGTGAAGATGAAGGGAATAGCCAAGGGTTCATGGGAGACCACACACTGGATCTGGTCCCCCCCCCAGGGTACCTCTGAACCCCTTCCTCAGCTGGGGGCCCTGGCGGGGGGTCTCAGTGCCGTGCTCCAGGCCCTCCAAAAGATAGGTGAGGAGTGAGCCATCTCCAAGAGCCACTCATTGAAGGGGTCCGGTGGGGGGCTGGGGGGGCAGGGAGGAAGGGCTCAAGGCCAGAGATGCCCAGCTTTGAAGGTGACAGGTGGAGGGACCCTCGGATGCCACGCCTCTCTTAAGAGAGCAGGTCCCCCGAGAAAGGTGGCCCAGCCACAGAAAACGCCTGGAATAGTAATTTGTGTTTTCTGCATGGCAAACAAGAATCGTAGAAATTCTGCATGAGGTTATAACTAAAACTCTTTCGGTTACCAAATTAACGTAAAAGCCAAGAGGAAGCTCTCGGCTAACAGGATGATTCTAGGGAAATAAACAAAGCCTGAGGTGCTGCTTTCGTTTTGTCCATGTGAGCTGGGGTCGGCGTTCGGGGGGTATGGTCCTGCCCAGCAAGGACCCTGGGTCCCATGGAAGCCAGCTTCGGCGTGCAAGGCCGAATGCACCTTGTAGAGCAGTACGTGGCAAACTCACCTCTGGCCACGCAAGCCCTGACCTCACACACTTGGTGCCGTGGCTGGGCTCTGTCCCCCCAACACACTTCCTCCCCATCCCTCAGGACCCATGTCCACACCGCTCATTTAGGGTCAGTATCTCACTGCTCTGGGCCAGGCAAGCAAGTGCATTTTTCCCTCAAAAACTCTAGAAAAGCACAAACAGAAAGAGAAGATTGCATAGCGCCCAGCACGGCTGCACTTGGAGAAGTCTCGGTGCTGAGGGCCCCCCCCACGTCACCCCAGCCCACCCGGCCCCGGGAGTCTGGGCTCCCCCACACCAATTCCAAGCGTAAAAAGCATACACATCCCTGGGACTAGAATGTTATTTCTTATTGGATTTTGTTTTGGTTTCAGAAGGAAATCAGCTGTTGGCTATTTTTCTGTGATTTACTTAAAACAGTTGACAAGAAGCAATGGAACGGTGGGGGGCTCGCTCCTCCGATCAGAACCTTGGACAGCTCTCCCTCTCCCGGCACAAAACGCGCACATACCCTCACTTGGCTGGTTGGCTGATTTTTGTTTGCTGTTGCAGGCTTGCTGCTGATATTCCTGTGCAGGTGTGTGCGTTTACACCGTAATCTTTCTAAATTAGATGGGGGGGGCGGGCTTTGCTCAGAGTGTGCGTTTTTATTGCCAAATCACCCTCTAAAAGTACCAATTTATACACGTAATAGCAGTATATGAAGAAAAGATGCCGTCAGGCTTCTCTACTTTTGCCAATGTGACAGGCGAAATATTGTTTCATTTTTTTCTTTTGTAATTATTACAAAGTTACACAACTGTTTATGTGCTCCTTCTGCTCTCGTGTCTTCTCCTGTGATTATCTGATCACAGTCTGCATGCGTTTTTATTTTTCCCCTGATCTGGAGAAGTCATTTGTACGTCAGATATATTAACCTTTTAAGACTACTGGATTTTTAAAAACAGCTCAGGTGTTGTGATAATCTAGCTCCAAGATAGGCAAGTATTTTCTATTTTCTTCTAATTATTTCATAGCTCACTATTTTTTACATTTCGGTTTTGATCTGCTTATTTTACGCGGCCTGTCCTGGGATTCACTTTATTTTCATTTTCCCGGCTGTATTTACTGCATAGCTCCCTCCTTACTCATCAGTGTGAAATGCCACCTTTGTCACTAAGCCCTTTGCGTGCTCAGATCTGTTCGGGACCGTCTGTTCCATCCCACGGATCCACGTGCATACTCTCACGTCCCTGCGATGCCACCTCCGTACTTCGTCACATATGTTCGTATCTGCGGAGTGGATTGCTCATTCTGCTTTCCCCTAACTTCTTGGCCAGTCCTAAATGTTTATTCTTCCAGGACCTGAGTCCAAATGATCTTCAGAACCAAATTATCAAGTCACACACATACTTTCTAGGATTCTCACTAGAAATGTATTTTAGGGACACTTGGGTGGCTCAGTCGGTGAAGAATCTGCCTTTGGCTCAGGTCATGATCCCAGGGTCTTGGGATCGAGTCCCACATCGGGCTCCATGCTCAGCAGGGAACCTGCTTCTCCCTCTCCCTCTGCAGCTTCCCCTGCTTGTGCTCTCTCTCTGTCAAATAAATAAAATCTTTTTTTTAAAGTTACTGTATAATGGACTGGCTTTTCCCAACTGAAAATCCTTTGATCCAGATGTGTGATTAATTTTCCCATTTACAAATGAGGCATTCTGTGTTTCGGTAAAGCCCCCTCCCTGCTGCCACTTTCTGTGGGCACAGTCACCTGTCCTGGGAGAACCAGCCACAGGAGCCCAGGTTCTCTGGAGAAAGAGGACCAGCATGGGGGGGGGGATTCACCATCCGGCATTGGCCCCTGCAGTTGTGGGGGCAGCAAGTCTGAAGTCTGTAGAGCAGGCCAGCAGACTGGACACCCTCAAAAACGGCTGATGCTGCAGCCCTGGAGCATCTGCCTGGAGACAGAATTCCCTCTTCTTCGGGGCAGTTCAGTCTTTTTTCTCCTCAGGGCTTCAGTTGGTTGGATGAGGCCCACCACAGTGTGGAAGGCAACCTACGTTATCCTAGGTTCCCTGATTTCAGTGTTAGTCTCATCTCAGAAATACCCTCGTGGCACCATCTCGACTGAGGCTTACCAAGTGTCTGGGCATTAGTCACCTCTGTACATGGAATTCGCCGTCGTGCTGGCCTTTCCGCCTCGGTCTCCTTCCTTGCTGGGGACACCAGCTTTGCTGCTCATGAATGATGCCTCAGCATCAGTGAGCTGTGAGCAGAAGCGCATCGGTCCTAGTGGCCTTACCGCCAGGGGTGCCCAGCTCCCACCCACAGTGAGACGGGCCCAAGAGCCTACCTGCCCAGCAGAAGCCATCCTGCCCCCGGGCTCTCGGGCCGCTCCTGGGGAAGGGCCACTGTCCTGCACGGGCTGCCGCACCTGTCCCGTCTCTAACAGTCCGGCTGGATGGAAGAGCGTGCCTTGGGGCACGGATGGAGGGAGCTCCTGGCCTCGCGTCATCCTGGCACCAGGGGTCAGACAGCGTCCGCCCCTGGGGCTAGTGCAGCACCAGGGCACGGGGCCATGGTGTGCTCTGAACAAAGCCACTTCCGAGATCCAGGCCCTCCCCACAGTCCCCCTGCAGGATGCGCTGGAGAAGCCAGGGTCGACCTTCCTTACTCCCTGCAGTTCCCAGCAGCCTGGCAGGCGATGGCCAGGGGCGGGCAGCAGCACACGCTCGTGCACGGCGCGGACCTCCTCCACACCAGGGCTCCGAACGGCACGGCTGTGATTGCAGCTGCCCCTCCCCCCGGACTCATGGCCTGCTGTAGAGACAGAGGATCCAGTGCAGTGTGGTTTACACAGGGAGCCTGGGGGGGGGGGATTCAGGGCAGGCCTTCGAGGGAGGTGTGCCAGAGCTGGCAGGTGGACCTGGGCTGGCCAGAGCAGAGGCAGGGGGCCGGGAGCTTCCCTGGGCTGGAGGTGGAGCCAGGCAGACCCATCCAGGAGGGGCCATCTGAGGCCACTCAGGAACTTGGACGTTTTGCTTAAGTTCCTAAAAATATTAGAAGGTGGAAGGTAGAACTGATATGGTCGGATGTGTGCTCTGGAAAGATCCTCCCAGTGGCATGGGAAGATGGAAGGTGGCGGTTTGGTCACTGTGACCGGCGTCCCGCGTTGAGCAAGGGTGAGGGGCGGCCAGAGGAAGACCCATGGCATCAAGCGTTCTATGTGGGGCCTGACAGTGGAGAGTTGTGCGTGGCCCTTCCCATCCAGTGCAAGGCAGGATGGCGCGTCTTCTCGCTGTCTGCCGGGGCAGCCGGGGTCACTGAGCCTCAGTCCATTAAACCAGGCTGCGCACGTGGTCAGTATGGGCAGCTGACCTCCTTGAGCCTTGGTTCCCGACTTAACTTATCCTGTTAGCTTCCGTGTTTTGGGTTCAGCTTTGGTCTCAGACTGTGTCCTGCAGCCAATACCCTCGTGGGCTGGAGGACAGGAGGGGCCTGAAATACAGAAATGGCCCTGGTCCAGCCTCCTTGGGCCAAGGTCAACACCCCGGGCTCAGGGACATATAACCTGTGTCTCCTTATCCTCTCAACTCCTTGTCTTCTGGTGACCCCTCCACCCCCTGGCAGCCACGGCCCTGCTCTTTGGAAGAATTTCCTCCACGGCTCAGCTCCTGGAGGGGTTTGGAGGACTTGGCCTGGCCGGTTCCGTTCCATTACTTTAAAGTACCTGACAGAAGGTCAGTCCCAGGACCTTCTGACTTCATGACGTCACCGAAGAGAATCAACCAGCCAGAGGACGTCTGTTCCCCATCAGTTGCGTGCATTACTTAGAACTTGCCGACCTCCTAGAATTTCTAAGCCGCCAGGTTCCCACCGCGTTACTTGGATGCAGTTTTCACAAGCCACGTGTGGGAGAAGGGTCTCATCGTGTGTGCGTGTGTGGATGGGGGGGAAGCATGTGCATGGGTGTGTGTCAGCGTGTGCGTGTACCTGTGTGTGCGTGTGTATGGAGGGACACCAAGGCAGCAGGCCTGGCTGCTATCCACCGAGGGGCCCTCCGAGGTGGGGACTCTGCAGCAGACGTCCTGTCCATGAGCAGTTACTTGGGGGCCTGTGGCGAGCACCGCCAATCAGATCGGATACTGGCGAGCTGGTCTCACTGCGTGATGCCCCCAGGAGCTGGAGGCGTGGGGTCTAGTCCAAGTGCTGGAAAGGTTACAGTGGCCTTCTTCCTGATGGAGTCTTGAATTTTGAGACTGAGGCATGACAGAGAGGAGGTGCTAGGGACCTGCTAGGTGCCTAGGAAACTCCATTACTGGCCCCCCAGCCTCCCCTAAGTCAGGGACCCTGCAGCTCACAGGGAGCTGCCCCCTGCACTGGCTGAGCCCCTGGAGAGGCGGTGGCGGGGGTGGCCCCGGGGCCAGGAGAGGCTGAGCTCCTATCCCCAGGCCTGGGTGTGAGCCCTGACCCTCCTCTCCTGTCCCCTTGTGACAAGTCCAGCCTCGGGAGTGTGAGTAAAGAGGTTTGCCCGAGAGGAAGCTGGTGCGATGCCGTGGCCCAGGAGCTGGGGAGCAGGGTTTCTGCATCCAGGCAAGACTGCCGGGAGAGGAGCCCTGTTTCCAATGGTCTCTCCATCTATGGCGGGATTCCCCCCATGGCGGGCTCTCCCCACGGCGGGATCCGTGTGCAGGGCCAGCAGAGAAGCTAGGGGGCCACGGGTGAGTGGATCCCGATGAACGGAGACAGTGCGGGATGCGTGTATGCTGCTGGCTGGCAGATCCTATGGGGGGGGGGCGTGAGGACAGCTGTCAGGCTAAGGCCCGAGTGTCTTTGGCATTTTTGGTGTGGCCATTTCTCTTCAAAATGTGCTTCCGCTGCCTGAGTGCGTATTTCCAAATATCTTGAAATGTGGGGGCTGCTTTTGTGATGAAAACAGCAGGTGCGTGTCCCTTGCTGGTGACCTCTGCTGTACCTCTGTCATGGCTCCCAGGAGTCCGGATGCCCACGGATCCCAGGGGGCCGGGACAGTTCCCAGCTCTCCCCATCTCGACGGCGCGTCCCTGATCACAGACACACAGGCCAGCGTCAGAGTCTGTGAAAGGGACACAGCCCCGGGGCTGATCCCAGAAGCACCGTAAGTCATTCCCACTCTTAAACTTTGCCATCCTCAAACTTCATAGCAACTTACACATTGTGGCAGCTTTTCAAACACGTGTTAATTTAAATAAGACCAAACTGGGATTAAATCGGAGGGACAGTCCGCAAACAGAAGTGCCAGGAAATACGGAAGCTGGGACTTGAGGGGCTGAAGGTGCTCGTCCTGCTGACCCCAACGCGCTGCCCCCCAGGCCTGCTCGGCCCACGAGGGGAGGACGAGGCACCAGGCCGGCCAGGGTGGCTGCGCCCACACCACAGCCCGAGCCCTCCACCGGCCCAGCGCCGCCCCTGCCTCCTGCCCCCCAGGAGACAGCACGGAGCGCAGAGCCAGCCAGGGGCTCCCACGTCCCCTCCCGCCTGGCTCCCTGCCCTGAGGGGCCACACGACCAAGCTGGTGGAATCAAAATCAAATCAAGAGCTCGAGGCAACGGTCACTGACTCCATGAGAACAGGAAGGCCGGGAAAGGAAGGAGAAGCCCACCTTGGCACACACTGGAGCGCAGCCGAAGTCCAGCTCCACCATCACACCAATGCCAGCAGGACAGACTCCACCAGAGGTGCAGACGTGACCGGTGGCGGCAGAGACAGTGCCGTTACGAGACTTCAGTAGATAATTTATGAACCTGACGTGTTGGGAAAGGGCTGCTTGACAGGCATGTTGTTTGGAAACCAGAGTCCGGGGGAATGGAGCGGGGCTGCAGGATGGAGGCCTGAGGCCGAGTGCAGGACTGGCAGCACCCCCTGCATGGTGCCCACTCCCGCCCGCCGGGCCGGAGGCTTGCATCTTGTCACCTCACCAGCTCCGTGTTCTGGCCTCAGCCAAGGGACAGGAGCCGGGCCTGACAGAGGTCAGTGGCACTAGAGGCCTGTTCCCACCCTCCCCCCACGGCGGGCATCTTGGGCTCCTGGGGGTGCAGAGGGACTGGGGTCTCTGAAGCTTCCCCTTGCCAGGCTGGCGCTCGCCCCTGCGCCCCCGTGTTCCACAATGGGCTCCCTGGTGGGCTGTGTTCGGCTGTCCCTCAGCCCAGGCCTTCTCCATCTGCCCCCGCGGTCGGCCCCCCGCCAGCACCTGGCACCCCCACCGCACGCATGTGCTACGGCTACAGCAGTGATGGGGGCGCTCACTACCACCGCTCCACACCCTGATGTATGAGTGCCGCTCCAGTCCCGGGGAGGCCTGCGCTCGGCGCTCTGGGGCCTGGCGGCTGGGCCGCACCCCTACGCCATCCTCCGCCAGCTGCCAGCTGTGTGCAACGGGCCGGGGGACCGTGAGTGAGCTGTGGGTGACGGGGGGGCAGCTCACGGACACCCCGAGGGGGCGCCCTGGGGGTCGGGAGTTTCACTCGGTGCCCCTGAGAGCGCACGGAGCCATCAACGAGGCCGCACATGGAGCATTGTCCCTAAACACCGTTCAGCTCAGCACAGCAGCCCTCTCGTTCCTGCCACCACCCCACCACTTTTCAGATGTTGAGTCAACACTGGCTGGCACCGTGCCAAGCTTTTTACATACATATGATTTTATTTAGCGCGTACAAGAACATCATGAAAGAGCTATTACAGCGGCTCGGTTATAAACAGGGAAGCGGAAACGTAAAGAGAGCGGGTAGCTTGCCCAGATCGTGCCGTCCATCCTGGCAGAGCTGTGATGTGGACTCCTCAGCCGACGCCAGAGCCCCGGTGCGTTTAAGGACAGGCTCGCACACACGCGTTTGCAGTGCGGGCGTGCGGCGTGCCGTCAGGCACAGAAACAGGTGCCACGGTGGCAGGCTTGGCTGTCGGCGCCGGAGTGTGACCCCCGGCTGCCCCACGAGCCCCTGCTACCCCAGCAAGCCTGTCTGCTCCCCGCTCTGTGCCTAGCGCCTGCAAGCCAGACTGCGGGGACAGAGTTCACCAAGACCCCCTCTCCTGACCATGAAGCACCCCCCGCCCAGAAACGTCTGCACCCAACAAGAACCACTTACCCTGGAAAGTCTGCAAGACACGGGAGGGGCAGGCGGGCTCCAGGGCCGGCACACGGAGGTCATGCTTGCTGGGCACTGTTGGCACGCACACGTGTGGTGACCCTACCCTCCGTCCATGCACACACACACAGACAGGAGGGCCTTTCAACGCTGTCCTTGTCCTGTTCAGCCAAGGTCAAAGGCCGACTCCCACCCCCGGCCCCGCCCCCCAGGTCAAACTGCATTTATTCCATCTGCCCCTTCCTGGTCACTCCTGCCAGCCCTGCTGCCTGCCTGGGCACCTGTCCGCCAACGCCTCTACCCGAGCCCAGCTGGCTCATGTAGTGTCTGGCGAGGCAAGAGTTTCCTCTGAGAAGACAGTCACCTATTGATTTGACAGACTCTCGGAAATAACCCGACCCTATTACTTGTCTGGCTGCTTTGCACCCTGAGCCCACATGCAGCAGGTTTCCCAACCTCCATTGGCCGCTTTCTCTGAGTACAGCTGGAGACAGGCCTGGCCGGCTCGCTCTGAAATCCCAAGCCGTCCCCTGCACCAGAGCCAGCCCAGCCCATGCACTTCCTCCCTGCGCTGGGACCCTGCATGTGGCTCCCGGGATACTGGGGTCCCACCGATCCTAGGGTCTGAGTCAGCAAGCTGAGGCTGCTCCCGTGTGGTCGGGGGTCTCCATTCTGTGAGGGGACTCAGCTCTGTTCCTGCAGCCCTCCGTGGCACGGAGCAGGGCTTCTCCTGATGTTCAGAGAGGCAAGGGGTACAGTGGACGATTCGGAGCCCTTCTGAGGCACGACCTGGTCCTCCTCCAGGCAGGACAGGGAGACTCCCCTCCCAGGCGGGGTCGGCACCTGGCCCATACTTTCTCTGCTACAGGCTGCCTTTCCCGCATCTGTTGGGCGCTTGTGAGAGTGCCGGCCACTCAGGGCCAGAAGCCACGGAATGTGTGTGGTGCCTTCCAAAATTAGCAGTCCTATGTCCCTCCCAGAAAGCAGAATTTAGGAATATTCCTTGCAAGCAAGACTAAAATACCCACCCCAACTTCTCTCCATTGATGTGTCTTCACTTTGGAGCCTGGAACTCCCGCCATGTAGGATATAAACCTGTGTCAGCCGTACATTCACTCCGCAAAGGGACGAGAGCAGACGCGCCCCGCAGCCCAGCCCCTGGTCCCAGAAGACAGGGGTCCTCTTGGCCTCCCTGTTCTACCTGGTTGAAAACAGGGCAGCGCCCAGGCCTGGGGGCTGCAGATACGAACAGACTCCAGGGCACGTGGTCCAAAAGCAGCCCGTGCAGCACCGTGGAGAGGGGCCCACGTGAGCGCGTCTCTGATTCAGACGTGGGGCAAGAGGCAGGGGTCCGTGCTGTGGGCCCACGTGGCTGTGCTGTGGTCCTTCCTGGTGTGTCGTCTGCAGCTTAGCTGGTGCTGGAGTCTTACGTGTCCGCGTGATTTCCCCGTGGGAGCTTGTTACGGAGCGGATCTGTTGGACACAGGACGCTCCGCTGCATCAGTGGAGTTCCCGTTACTGAGACTGTTTCCGACTCCACTGGGTAAGCACGGTGGTGCTCGGGGTCCTAGCCGGTCCACTCGTCGCAGGCCGAGCCAGTTCTGAGCAGCAGCAGCCCCAGCGTGCGTGGGACGCCCCCCCACTGGGCTTCCGTGTGTGTGGTTGGAAGTCCCCATCATAACACTTCACAGCAGTACACGCGCATGGATAACGCCAACGCCACAAGGGCGGACGTCGCAGTGCACGGCATTCTGTCTGAGAAGGAACAGGCACCTGCCCCGTCCCCGCACCTCTGCTCTTGAAGGAAAGGAAACAAAGCCCTGATCTTCATCCCAGGTTCTCCTCTGGTTCCTCTGTTTCAACTGGACTCTCTGTGCTAGAAAGAAGAGCTGAGCTGGGGAGATGTTGTGAGGTCATTTCTGGGGTAGTCGTCCTCCAGACGATTTCCTCGGGTGCAGAAACTGGTGTCTCTTGGAGGGACCCGACACGTGGGTGAGTTTCTCCCGTGCATGCAGCTCTCCCAGATCACCTCCGCCGTCTCTGTGCCGATCACACAGGACACAGCCTGGGGGTCCGACCCTGAGCCCCCTGTGCCTGGGGGCCCGTGTGCGGTCCTGGGTCTAAGTCGCTTGATTGCGGTCTCTCCTCTTGGTGCTGGTTCCCTCCCTCTCCAGCCCCTGGTGCCAAGCGCACCCACTCAGCTCAGCTGGTTGGAGCTCTAGGTCGTGAGTTCAATTCTTGCATGAACCAATGAATTCTGTTCCGGTCCCGAGTTCACACGATTAGCCTCCCTCTGTAGCTGCTCGCTGGCGGGTGCCTTGGCCCCACTCAGGGCGGGAAAGGTGTGCAGACCATGTGATCAGGGTGAATCCACCGCACGGCTGGGATTCCCCACGTAGAATGGAACACGCGCACACGTGCTCAGGGCCACGTCTGCTCCCCCTCCCAGCAGTCCAGGCCCGTCTGTGCCAAGCCCGGAGGAAACCAGTGGCTGCAAATGAGGTTTGTCCGTCTGACTGGGCTTGTAGTGTGGTGGTCCCTCGAGGGTCAGGCTGGAGCCCTGTCTTTCCACTGGCTGTGCCTCCATGGCGCCTGGCTGGCAGGGCCTGGGGGCGACGACCCTACCTGAGAACTTCATTTTGGGGGTGGACACTGTCCTCATCCTACTCTAAGTGCTGGCAGGAGGGATGGGCGGGGGCAAGGAAGACAAGATCTGCCCCGAGGAATGTCCCCAGGGACCAGGAGCCCCCCCACACACAAGAAATAAGGTGGTCAGATGGAGAACAAAGGTTATTCCCTCTGCTCTCCGTGCACCCTGGTCAGTGGTCAGACATCCGGCAGCCGAGGGCTCCCATGGGGGCCCTTAGCCGTCCATGGGCAGTCCTGCTCCGTGGGATTGCAAGCCTGTTGACCGAGCATGGACCTTGAAAGCTATTTTTAGACATAATATTGATCATTTTAATTAATATGAATTTCAACAGAGCTGCCCCTCACTTAAAAGCCGGCATTGCCTCTGTTCTCCATGAGCATCTGTTTGAGGACAATTTCTGGAAACAGGATCTGATTCTGTCCACTCAGCCCTGCCGCACCCTGTTCCCACTGCACCATGCTCCCGCCGCAACGTGTTCCCTGACCCTCGGTGCTCCCGCCGCACCGTGCTCCCTGACCCACCGTGCTCCCGCCGCACCCTGGTCCCTGACCCTGTGCTCCCGCCGCACTGTGCTCCCGCTGCACCCTTCTCCCACTGCACCGTGCTCCCCTCCGCAGGCTCCCGACGGTCACGGAGCCCCGCTTGCTGGTGGCTGAGGCTCAGGTCGGGAGGGACACGGAGTCCTGCGGGCCTGCACAGCCCACTGCATCTGCCTGCAGACCAGTGTCTTTGGGGGAAGATCCGAGTAACAACTCAAGCTATCTCCTCGTAACGGGAGACTCCCACTCAGGGAGACGCTTCGCCCTCATTCTGAACCACGCACTAAGTCGGCCTCTCTGTCTCTAGTCAGCCGGGCTGACGCCTTCCTCTGCTGCGACCCAGGAGATGCTGGAGTCGGGCCCGCAGGTCAGAACGAAACCCTGGGCAGGTTCGCTTGGCCCCCCGTCTTCCCGTTCGAGTCTGGGGTTTGTCTCTGAGCTCCTGGGAGTCCTGGAGTGGAGTTAAGAAGCGAAGAGTGGGTTGTCAAAGTGAGCTCACATGACAGTGTGCCGGCCGCCTCCCCCCAGGCCTGGCAGGAAGAAAGCAGACCCCGGGTAGAGGGGCACTTGGTGGTGGGTCTCACCCCCGCAGTGGGATGGGAACGTGGGCTCAGTGAGTGGGGCAAGGAGCAGGCCCCCAGCGAAACTGGTCCTTCGCCTTCTGGGCAGATGGGAAACATGGCTTCGTGACATGCCTGACGGGCACGTGTGCTCTGTCTCGGGCTGCCCCCGACAGAAGCCAGGCATGGGGACCACCAGCCCTTTACGAATATCAGCCACCATCTGGTGCTGTCTGTGTAGCATTGGTACCTACCCTCGGCAGGTGTCCTGACCAGGGTGGGGGCACACTTTCACATTTAATGCCTGCATCCAGGCCACCAAAAAAAGAAAGTTTGCTTCTAAGTGTAATCTGCTTGAGGGTCCCAAGACCCCAGGGAGGGATGGGCTGGGGACCTGTGGCCAGGCAAATGGTGTGTCCTCCGCAAGCACGTGGCCCCGCGGGTCCCTTCCCCGCAGGAAGCTGGAGTTGGGGTGTCTATGGGGAAACTGGGCCGGGGCCGTCAGTGTTGTGTTGGTTCACGGAAGAGCAGCGTGGGTGGAAACAACGAGGTGCTGCTCCCAGCAGGGAATTGGACGCCCACGTGCAGACGGGAGTGTTAGCTCAGCGTCTGAGCCAGACAGACAGACGGAGGCTTGGGTTCGACATGTCCGAGTGTCCCCTCACCTGTTCCTCAGAAGGGTGCTCAGAATACATGCCTCCCCTGGAACTCGCTGGTCTGCTCCCTTTGAACTTCTCTTCTGTGGCTTTTCGTTCCCTCAGTGGTTCTTGTCTGAGTTTATTTTTATTCTGGTTTGGTTGAATTGGGGCATTCTGTACTGTGCTTGAAAGACTTGTGTAAAGGTACTTTAACACCGTGGAAGCCAACTGTGGGTCAGTGTTATCGATTAAAATGCTTTCCTTGGCAGTGGTTGGGAAGAACTGACTTTTAGGTAGATGTTTTATTCCGTGCGTCTGGCTGTGTTTCTCCATTACACAGCGGAATTAAAGAGGAGGAGTAAAGAGCAATGAACGAGCGTTAATTTATATTCCAAGATCTAGTGATCGGCGTTGCATTTACGTTGATTATCAAAGATTATCGTCCACTAATGAGTGGAGCCGTGGCCACGCAAATGACGCAGAGCCCAGGAAAGAGCGCAGCGCGTGTGTGGGGACCTCGCCTGCATCACTGATCGGGTCCGCCGCCTCGTGACGCCGCCTCGTGAGACTGGCCTGGCTGGGTGTTGCCAGCATCCTGCTGCGTCACCACACTCACCGGGTTGGGGGGCATGACTCACTTGCCCTGGGACGTCGAGGAACCCGACCCACCGGTGGCTGGGACTGCGTCTGGCAAGAGAGGAAAATGTTGAGGAGAAAATGCTAGAAAGAGAAAGGAGGGAAAGAGGGAAGAAGAGGGAGCAGCTGCAGGAGGCGGGCATGGGGGGGGTATGCCAGGCCCGCCTCCACCCGTCAGTCTCGGGAAGCCCCCCACGCTGCTCACTGCCGGCCTGCGCAGGCCCTGGAGTCCTTCTCTGAGATGAGATGAGATTGCAAGCCCCCCTCTCTGCTTCATCCTTGACGTTCTTCTCTCTTTGGGGTCTTACCTACGTCGTTACAGAAGCCTTCCTTCCAATGAGGGACGGAGTCTTCCAGCAGGACCCTGACTGCGGCAGGCGGCAGGCAGGCGGTGGGCACTCCCTGCTAACGACGGGGGAGGAGCCGTGCAGCGGGAGCTCCGTGGAGGTGGCGGTGGGGATGCTGCATGACATTCCAGCTGAAACCGTTACCCTGACCCCAGTAATGAGGAAGGACAGACAGCCCTGCACGACCGTCCTCGCACTTCAGGAGGCATTCCCTGAGCGTGTGTCTGGGGGCTGTATGGCCCGTCTTGGTCTTTGGAGGGCTTCTTTCCCCCGCCCCGGCGGGAAGTTCCCTGGCCTGAGCGGGAAACGCACACTGACAGACACTCATACGAAGTTCGCGATGTGGCGTGCCAGACCGGACGTTACTTGCAAGCTGCACGAGCAGGGCTGACCGCGGCCGCTGTGCTCATTCACACACGAGGAAGTGGTCTGGGGAGCAGGTGTGCGTGGCGTGGTGTGCATGTAAGCAGAAGAGACCTGGAAGGGAAGACACAAAAACGCCCCCACTGTTTACACGTAATTTGTGTTTATTGTGCTTGTTGGTATTTGTCAGGTCTTCTTCACCGAGTGTCTTTCTTTCTGAATGAGGAAGAACTGACTTGCTTTTTCAAAAGCATTTTTGTTCAGTACGTTTGACTGCATGCAGTTCCCAACAGCCTGGGGCAAAATGAGACCCCCCAGGGGGCAAGGGCAGCAGGAGTGTGGCCTTTCCCACCTCGGGTCTCGGGTGAGTGGGTCCCGTGGTTCCCCCTGGGGAGGGGAGGGCGGCAGGGTGCACCCTGGCCTGCATCATGGCTGGGCAAGGTCAGCCGCAGAAAGCCCCTCCCACTCCGCCTTTGATGGCCACTGCATCTTCTGAAAGCCCTCCCGTGTGTCCCAGAAACCAGTAGTCAAGACCCTTCCCACCAAAGCCTGCTCTCAGACCCTTCCTCCCTCTCCAGCGCCAACAAGTAATCTCAGCACACACCCCCGTGAGAAGCACCTGCATCTAGATAGATATCAGACCCTAAGCCAGCCAGGAGCCTCCGGGTCTACCTTCAGCACGAGTCGGGTTAGGAACCCTGGGCGGAGGTGGGGGCACTAACACGCACAGTGGTGGCTACTGTCAAGCCGTATTCACGCTAACCCGGAGGGGAACACAGGTGTTGCTCTACGGTGGCAAAGTGAAGGAAATGGGGTATTTTGCCAAAGGAAAGCATGGGCCATAAAAAGTGTGGGACCCTGTGCTGCCCTTCGACCCCCGGCAGCTGGCGTCCCCTCCCCTGGTTCACTCCTGGAGCACCGGGAGCGTTCATTTGGCCCCCGGTCATATCCAGCACACACCTGCTGCACGCGGGTCTGCCCACACTCCTGCCCACGCTCCAGCCCACGCTCCTGCTCACGCTCCAGCCCACGCTCCTGCCCACGCTCCTGCCCACGCTCCTGCCCACGCTCCTGCCCACGCTCCAGCCCACGCTCCTGCCCACGCTCCAGCCCACGCTCCTGCCCACGCTCCTGCCCACGCTCCAGCCCACGCTCCTGCCCACGCTCCTGCCCACGCTCCAGCCCACGCTCCTGCCCACGCTCCAGCCCACGCTCCAGCCCACGCTCCAGCCAGGAGCAGGGCTTCCAGACATGGTAACGCCCAGAGGATAGGTGGATGTGTGCAGAGCCCAGCCAGGCTGCACACCCGGGAGCCACTGTGCCAGCGGCCTGCAGCCCACACGCACAGGCCCATCCAGACCAGCAGGAGCTCTGGGCCGAGAGAGATATTCCTAAGAGACAAGTTGAAATGGAAGGCCATGTGCATCAGACAGGGAAATGCTCACTGCCTTGTTCACCCCCAAGAAAGTCAAAGGCTCCGAGGGACTTGTGTGACCAGGCTGTGACTGGCGACGGTCCAGACTTGCATCTGCTTCTCGGGGTTCGGGGGGTCCCTTCAGCCGGTGTTCTGAGAATCACAGCTGCCGCGTGCGTCAGGGCCCAGGTGCCCCCTCACATGTCAGTGCCTGCGTGCAGAGGAAGAGGCCCTCTGCTGGGGCCTCCACCACACTGGACAGCAGGACAGATGCCAAAACAAAATGAAGAATCCATTCTGGTCCCAGCCATGCGCATGTCCGTGCTTCCTTAAAGCATATGCTCACTGCCTGTGGTGGCCCCATCCTGTGTGGTTCCCCAGATGGCCCCGTGGCCAGGGAGGGGATAGAGCTTGGGGTGTCTTCCCACTGGGTCATTGCTCAGCTGCGGACCCTGTGTCAGTGAACTTGCAGCCTGTAATTCTGATGAGGACAGGATCTGGGGGAGCTCTCTGGCTCGCCTTGGTCCCTGTGGCTGCAAACCCTGTACTCCAGCCCAGGTTCTACTGTGCGGGCACCTCGCCATGCACAGCGACCCTGCTGCTGGCCCCATCTCTAAACACGACCCACACCACCTGAGAAGGCCAAACCGTGGGGCATCGTCTGCCCAGCCGTGCTGGGCCACCACGGAGCAACGTCTGTGGGAACATGGCGGGAGGGGGATTTGTGAGCAGGACTCAACACACTTGTGAAGAGAAAGGCCCCATCCGGTGAGTCTACAGGAATCTGTGTGCAGACGGCCAGGCTCTCCCTGAGCCCCGCAGGCCTCCCCACAGCAAGATGCAGCAACTCGTGCACCATATTGAAATGCCCCCGAGCCCACGGTTTTGAGGGTGGCTGGTCACATGGGCACTGTGACCAGCCACAGCTGCAGAAATTCCAGATTCCCAGGGCACCTGGGTGATGCCGTCGGTTAAGCATCCAGCTCTTGGTTTTAGCTTAGGTCATGATCTCAGGGTCGTGGGAATGAGCCCCGTGTCAGGCTCTATGCTGGGTGTGGAGTCCACTTGAGATTCTCTCTCTCCCTCCGCTCCTCCCCCCTCTCTCCCTCTAAAGAAAAGAAAGAAAGAAATTCCAGATTCCTAGAGAAAGCAGCTGGCCAGTGCCTCAGGAGGATGAAATTCTCTTAACAATACAGGGACCGTCCGAGCCAAGTTTCCAGATGCCAGCCAGGGGCCACCGCAGGCCTGCCACTCCTTCCCACACTGCACCCCACCAGAGCCCTAGACGGGGGTGGGGGCCCCAGAGCTGCCACGGCCCTCAGTGATGTGTCCCCAGCTGATACACCCCACCAGGAGGGCCACAGAGGGCAGGAACTGGGCCACACGGAGAGCCCTCTCTCCCCCCACTGTCCCTCGCTCCCGAGAGGGGAGGTGTGGGCTCTCTCACCTCCCCAAGTCCTAGTCAGGCTCTGGCAAAGGCAGAAAGCAGGACTTGTCAGCGTTCTCGGGCTCAACAGGGTGGGCTGCCTGCCTTTGTCTCTTCTGCATTAGAGAGAGTGGTCAGGAACTTGCAAGAGAACGGCCTGTCTCCTCCAGCCCCATCATGTCATCGTGCATATTAGAAACCGTTTGTCCATGTACTTCATTCCGTCTGTGAGACGAGAGCATCGAAACAGCGCTGGCAGGGTGAGGCCAAAGAGAAGCCCCCTCGTCGCACGCTCACGATATAGCGCACGTGGGCAGAGCACGCGTGGGGCACAGGGAGAGAGTGTGGCCTCCAGACGGAGTTTGCGCACAGTAGGTGCTCGCTGAGTGTTCGCTGGGTGAGTGTGTGGCCGCAGGGGGCTTTAGCCTCCTCGGACCTTCCCCGTACCGGGGGTCACATCACATCGCACCGGGGCCCTCCTGGCGTTCCCGCTCCCCACGCAGACTCCGGGTCCTGAGGCAGAGGCTCAGCCCTGCTCTGAATATCCCAAAGTGACCGGGATTGTGTGCAGACTGCCACAAGCACTCAGGCATCCGGGTTTTTCTAAACCCAGAAGCATAAGTCCCAAAGCTGTTTACTGATCTCGTTCTAAGTCCTGTTTATTTAATTCTGCCGGGGAAGGATGTCCACTGCTGAGTTACAAATGGATGTGATTCGTTATATGTATCCAAGCTTCTCTTACATCTCCTGTTCGGATGTAACAGAACCATGGTGAAAAGAACTCAGTGGGGACATAAAGTATAAACCCTCCTCTCAGCTGGATGAGTAGGGGCTTTACTCCTGGCTCAGAATTCCCAGGGTGGCCTGGAGGAGCGTCCCAGGAGGGCCAGACTCTGCTCAGGAGTGGGGTGGCGTCGGGAACGGAGTCCTGTGGGGGCCCTGGGGGCGTGGTGGGGCAGGAGAAGCCAGGGGCCGGGCCGGTGCAGGTGCCATCTCACACCCTCGGCACCAGAGTGAGGACTTGGGGGGAAGGCGGAGGGGATGGGAGCGCCTGGCCTCTCCCCGTGCGTTCTGGGCAGGGGTGGCCTCGGCTCAGCTCCGGCCCCCGAGAGCTCAGGACAAAAACTGCCCCCAAGTTCGGTTTCCATGGTGTGCATTCCCGTTGGTGCAAGAACTCTCCTTCTTTTTTTTTTAATGATTTTTTATTATATTACCTTAATCACCATACAGTACATCCCCAGATTCCGATGTAAAGTTCGATGATTCATTAGTTGCTTGTAACACCCAGTGCACCATGCAATACGTGCCCTCCTTACTACCCATCACCAGTCTATCCCATTCCCCCACCCCCCTCCCCTCTGACGCCCTCAGTTTGTTTCTCAGAGTCCATAGTCTCCCATGGTTCACTCCCCCTTCTGATTACCCCCCCTTTCTTTATCCCTTTCTTCCCCTACTGATCTCCCTAGTTTGCAAGAACTCCTCTGCGCCCCAGACGCCGCTTCCGTCTGGCTGCCGTTCGTGAACACGATACCGTCGCAAACTTGGGCACCTTGTAGCCGGTGGAGGGCTTGGCTTCTGGTCCCGGCGTGCTCTCCACACTGAAGCCACTGAAGAAGTGGCCTGAGAGGTGCTCTGAGAGCGGAGGCAGCTTGGTGCGACTCTGACTGCGGGTCAGGACCATGTCTGGGGGCACGGGCGCACGTGCCCATTCCTTCTGCTGACACGCTGCATGTCTGGTCCCCACCGGCGTCAAGGTCCACACTGAATGACCTTCACGCCTCACTGTGGGTGATCTCTCATCATCCCTCTGAGAACAGACCCAGTGTCCTGTTCCCGGTTGCTTGGGGTCACCCCGTCCTTATCCAGAGAACTCAGGAGTCTAGAGACTGACTGTGTCCCCTGACGTCAGGGCCTCTCGGCTTCTTTTTTTGCTGTGTCTCAGAGCAGGACGTACAGGGTGGCTGTGCGGGCGGCCCTCCTGTGTCTGCCTCGGCTCTTCCCTGTGGCCTGCAAGATCGATCACGTCCCACCGCCGTACCCCTGCCCGGCCTCCTCGCTCACCGCCTCCTTCCACGGGGCTCCCGCGCGCAGGCCCTGGACCCCTCCCTCCTGCTCCGCCGTGACGTAGCACGAGAGCCTGTACCCCAGCCCCCCCACATCCACACCCCTCACCACAGCCCCAGCACACAGAGCTCACCGTGTCACTGATATTTTGTCTCTCCTCCTACACTGCGACTGGACGGCAGGAGTACATGTCCAGGGGAGGGGTGTTATAAGAGGGGAACACCCGAAGGAATGCATCTCTAACGGTGGAATTGCAAAGAGAAAATATTTATTTTCCAGCCTGCAGAGTACACGTGGGCTCACAGTGAAGAGGCATAAAGAAAACAGGCTTCAAGCTGAGAAGAAACCCCTTTTCCTTTGCATCTTTTTCAATCCAGAATTCCTGACCCATGTGCAGCTCGAAACATGGTGACTCCTAACCAAGAGAGAGAGCAAGCAGGTGGTCAGGAAAAGAGGGCTGGGGACATGGGACCGAGGAGGTGGGTATGCAGAGTTTGAGGAAGCCCCTTGAGGGAACCCGCTTCGTCTCCACTCCACCTGCCCCCAGCTCCAAGAACCGCCGCCCTCCACGGCACTCCCTCCACTGTCCCCGGTGCTCGGCCCCCAGCCTCCTGAGATGTCCGAGATCACTGCAAGCCTTTTCCTGTTCCGCTCACCCTCTCTGGGGAGGAGACAGGGAGCAGCCAGCTGCTGGCCCTGATCTGCCCAACCAGACGTCACCCTCCCACGTGGGCCCCAGGGGAGGGCTGCTCACACAGCCTCAGGAGCACACGGCACCGACCACAGGAGGTAGGACCGCGTGCAGACCAACATGGCGGGGCTTTGGGACCAAAAGGGCTGGTGTGGGGCAGGAGAGGGGGCGGGGTCTTGCGGAGAGACCCAGAACTAGAGGTGTCTTGGTCACAACTGTGCAGACAAGGGGACCAACCCGCAAGAACGTCTTTGTGGTCTTCCTTGACAGTTCACTGGGGCCCAATAGCGGTTTTCACTGCAGACCTTCTGTAAGCATCAGACTGGAGCTGCTGATGGAGGGGACGGAAGCAGAGCTGTAGCCACGGTTGCAGCAGCCCTGGTGCCGTCGATGAGCCGTCAGAACACAGCCCGCTCCTCGGACGCCATGCCTTGACGGAAGCACCTTCTCTGTCCCTGTTGAGTCACGGACAAGGCGGCGCCCAGGCTGGCAGAGGGGAGCAGCTCACAGATTCTGTTGGAAGTGGAAGTCTCCAATTTTACTCTGGAGACTGTCCCGCTCCCGCCGGCCGCCAGCGTCGACAGCTCAGGTGACGTCAAGCACGGACCCCGCCTAGCTCCACAGAGCAGCATTGCTGAGCTAGGACAAGCTAGGATGTCGCTGTCGTCACAACGTGAAGCCGTCGGAGGCTGTGTGTACTTTCATGGGGCATCTCCCCAGGACGGGGGGCTTTGGCGCTCAGGAGGGAGCCCCCATTGCTCTCTGACGGTGGCCCTCAGCATTCCCACCTTGGCTTTCACTGTGTGTCATGCGGCCACAGCTTCCAGCAACTCTCCAGTACCCACGGAAGCACAGCTCGGGTTGGCCAGTGACATGCAGGGCCGTTCGCTCTCCACACCCCACGAAGCCTCCAAAGGACAGGGCTGCTCACCTCGGGGCGAACTTGTCCTCCCGCCCTTCCGACGGGTGATGGTCTCCCTCCTGAGTACACCTGCCCACACCCAGGGTCCGGCCAGCCCGCCTCCTTCCCCGACGTCTCGGCCTCGGTGATGCGTCCTGACGGGAAGCCGGCTTCTGCAGCTGGGGTGCTGAGCACCCTATGTGGGCCCCGGGCCCGTGCCTCCTCTCCCACGCTGGGCTGTGCGCTGACCCAGAGGCCAGGGGGCTCCCAGTTCTGCTGGACTCGCAGCATGTGGCACACTGGTGGCATCTGGCTGAGCCTGAGGAAACACAGCTGACCGTGGCGAACTCCCGGCACCTCCAGGGCACGCGCACCCAGGCCTCCGTGGGCGCCTGCGGGGCTGAGCTGCTCTGCTGGGGGCGGCGTGAGGCCAGCAAGCCTGTAACCCAGCGCTGTCCCGTCAGGACACCGGTGACCACCCTGTCTGCCTCATCTCATCTGGCTCTGGGACCTCTGGAATATTCCTGCTTAAAATACAGGAATAGTTGTGATCTGTACCTGCTTATTTCCCATGCTTATTTTTGTTATTTTTTTATTTGTTCTCCTTTGCTGTATTATATGCATCTCTTTTCGTTACCTCCCTGGAGTGTAGCGTGAGGCATAAACGAGAAACAAGTCATTTGGCACCCGGCGTGGCACTTAAGGAAGCGCCACGTGGAGCTCTGGGTTGGGGTTTACCAATTCTCCCACCGGTTGACTTTTGCCCAGGCAACCCAGTCGTCGCTGTTATCGTCATGGGGACGGGACGGACAAGGCCTCCGCCAACCAGCAGCTGCTCGCTGAGGGCCGCCAGGCCAGCAGCGCCACAGCGAGGAACGCCCGACTGCTGGGGCACCCCGTGGGGCGAGTGGACGCCTTGTGCTCTGAGTGACGATGTGGGTGATGCGGGGAAGCAGGGGGCAGGGCCTGAGCGGGCTGTCGGGAGAGGGGCAGGGCCACCCGCTCCAGGTGCTGGGCTCTCTGAGACCAGCGTGTCCCTTCCTGGAAGTAGGAGCCGTCTGTCGTCCTTGCTTATTATTGGAGCTTCTGCACACGGCGCTCTGCCCTTGGTACGTGCTCTGTTGCTAACATGCAGCCGGAACGTCCCGGAAGGTCATCTTGGAGCATGACCAAGAACCGTTGTTCTGAAGATCCGAGGGTCAGAGAAGAGAGAATTCAGGAGCCTTTCTTGTTCTGCTAGAAGCACCCAGACTGAGGCCTCACAGGGAATCGCCAGGAAGACCCAGCATCCCGCACGGAGCCTCTGGCTTGGCATGAACTAGCATCAGCGCCGTGACCTCCGACCTGCAGCCTGTGATGCGGGTCCCCAGTTGGGGGCTGCCTTGGTGGGGGGCCGTGCTGCCCCCTGAAATGCCCCCCAAAAGCAGCTAGCCAGAGGGTGGAGGCCAGAGAAGGGAGTCCCAACAGCTGAGGCGAGCGTGTAGCCAGACTCAGAGTTGAAGAGACGGTCGGCCGCTCCTGGGACTGGGGACCTGGTGGGGAGACCTGTTTCCTAAATGCCTGCAGTGCTTCCTGGTTTCCCGGCTCTTGATTTCCGCCTGCTTCCCCTGGAGGGAGCACGGCATTGGGGGGGGTGGGGGGGAAGCATCCCGGGGCTCCCAAGCCTCGGGCCTCCTCCAGCCCTCAGTCCCAGGACCCTTGGCTGGCATTAGCAGCAGACAGCACAGCAGGGGCTGGTGGCACGGAAGGGCTTGAGGGAGCCCTCCCGTGCCATCAGCTGCCACGTGTCCCGTTTCTCCCTCACTTGCAGCATGGCTCCGACAGCCGTCTGGAGGGTTGTCTCAAGCAAAACTGCCTTCTTCTGAATTACCAACACCCTTGGGAGGGTGGGCACATCGGCTGTGGGCAAAAGAGGGCTGAGCGACGCTGTCCGTGGGCACAGACAGCGGAGCCTGGCAGCGGGAGCCCTGCGAGCTCAGCAGTCACTGCAGCCATCCTGCAGCCGTCCCCGCCCCATGGGCAGAGCAGGACCAGACACAAGCCGGCTAGGCCCTCCGCGTGCACACCCGGCACACCCTGGCACACCCTCGCTGGCTCCTCCCGCCCGAAGGCCTCCAGGGCCTCCCTTGCCCCAAGCATCCTCCCGCGTGCAGCGTCACCCCCACCCAGGCTGGCAGGTGGCAGCGTGGCGCTGAGGGGTCAGCAGACCCACCTGTGGGTTGCAAGCCTCAGTCTCCCCTCGAGGCTGGGGTATGAAAAGGAACCATAGCACCAGAATGCTGTGATCACCTGTGAGTGCAGCATGGGGGTGGGGGGCATGCAGCACCGTCATCACTGTTCTCTCCACCCAGACCCGGCTTCTCTCTCAGGCGTTAAGCCTTCTCGAGTCTCCCCAAAGGGAATTCTGTTCTCTGTGTCTCTCTCTGTCTGTGTGTGTTTCTCTCTGTCTCTCACTGTCTCCATCTATCTCTGTCTCTGTCTCCCTCTCTGTCTATCTCTGTCTCTGTCTCTCCGTCTCTACTCTGTGCTGTTAGCATACCAGACCTTAGCCTGTGTCTCTTCCACTCAGGAGTGAGCTCTTCGAGGCTGTGTTTTGCTCGCTCGTCTGTGAGCCCCACATACAGCACGTGGACATGGGACTCCTAAGTACTAGTGAGTGGAACTGGGCGGGAAGGGGTGGTGCCGGCTGCCGCGGCCGCGGGATCATAGGTAGTGTTAGTGTGGAGGAACGAGCTGGGGAAGGTAGAGGCCAGCGTTCCGCTAACCCTTCTGCTGGTCCTAACGGATTGTCCCAGAGCTCAGAGGCTGACCTAATTCCCGTGTTGCTCACAGATCAGACATTTTCACAGGGATGGTAGAGCCAGGGCTGGAGGACTCACCAGGAGGATGGCCCGTCTACACAGCGGGCCAGTGGGGCCGCCTCCGTGGGCTACCTGGGCTCCCTGGCAGGGTGGCGGGAGTGTCCAGGAGCAGGTGTCCAAGGTCCACCCCAGAGCCTCTCAAGGCCCAGAACCTGGGGGCGCAGCTGCTGTGACCCAGTGGCTGCTCACGGAGGACAGAGGTCCAGCTCAGGGCAGGGAGTGTCGGCATGTCACTTCTGCCTTCCGCCAGCGACGCGGGCACAGCGGGGCTGCGGGCAGGGGTGGCCGAGCAGCTCTCCCCGCGCACATCCGTTGGCATGGCTGCTCTGGAGTGACATGCTGGAGGACAGGAGGACGGGTTCCAGAGAACCTTCTCTGCTCTGTCCTGTCATCCGAAGGCACCCCCACCCCCCTCCCCGGCTTTGCAACTTTGCAACAAAAGTGTCTCACCATAGGAGAGAGTCCGCCTTCAGAAAGCTCATGGTACCATTGAAAGAAAATGAAAAGAAATTAGCTTCGCACATTCATAATTCCCACATTCTTTGGACGCACAGAGCCTAACGATAGCAGAGAACCTCGCCGCTCACAGAGAGAGCGAGAGGAAAGCTGTTAAGACCTTCAGCACAGAACATGCTTAATTGAAAATTTGGTTTCTCTACATGTTGCTGTTAAGAATACTTAATTAGCATTATCACGAAGCAGTAATAGTTCGTTATAATGACATTATGCATTCTGTGACGGATACATTTAAGCCCGCCGAAGCCTCCAGTTCTCTTTATAAACTCTGCTCAAAAGCCAAGCACAGTTCCAATACGTTTCTGAAATTAAATTCGATGGATTAAACAAATAGAATTAAGGGTTCCAGAGTTTCGTATCTAAATTACATATTGCGCTGGACCGAAAGACGCCTTCCCCAAAATAACCACGCGCCGTAGCCACAGTTTGCATGAGCTGCCCCTCGCGGCTCACCTGGCGCAGGAAGTGCCTGCAGTGGGTTCGGTCTCGCTGCGCTTCTGGCGCCCGCCCCGGGTCAGACGGCGGGCCAGACCGCCGCTCCGGGGATCACGGCGCGCGTACCGCTCCCCCTCACGACCGCCACGTTCCCTGACTCCTGTTCGAGGGACCTCTCAGAGCACGGCCTTGCGGAGCCTGCCTCTGCGTTGGTCGCTGGGCGCTCGCCGAGGACGTGTACCACCGACTCCCAGCTGGCTGATGCGCGTTAGTCCTACAGATCCTGCCACTCACACGCTGACCGTTGTCGTTTTCACCGGAAACTCAGGAGCAAATTCTCAGTTTTGGCAGCTCGATAGGACGGGCTTGCCGCCCAAGCGACCCCCTGGACTTTTTCTTATTTTTACCAATACTTCCCCCCGACCTGATTTTTTATTTATATACTTTTCCCTTTTGTTGTATGTATTCTTGAAAGTGGTGTTTTTAGAATAAGAAAAGATATAAACAAATTTTAGTGCACAAATAAACGGATAAGTAAGTAAATATACCAAATGTTGGCATCCATTGTATGAGGAATTTGGGACCTAGGATCACATTGTACCTTTACTATTTTTTTTAAAGATTTTTTTTATTTATTTATTCGACAGAGATAGAGACAGCCAGCGAGAGAGGGAACACAAGCAGGGGGAATGGGAGAGGAAGAAGCAGGCTCATAGCAGAGGAGCCTGATGTGGGGCTCGATCCCAGAACGCTGGGATCATGCCCTGAGCTGAAGGCAGACGCTTAACCGCTGCGCCACCCAGGTGCCCCGTACCTTTACTATTTTTTGACAAAGGCATTTAACAAATGCAGTGTAAAGAGCATACTTGGTGTTTATTCACTCAACAAACGACTACTGTCTACTCCATGCCAGGCCCTGGTGACGCTCGGCCTAGTCCCGGTGTAGCGTCTGGTGGGAAAGACGGTCTTCAGCATGTGGCTGAGCGCTCCTGACTGAGACGAGAGGAAGCTGAGACCCACGCGATGGCAGGGAGCTGGTGGGATGTTGTAGAACAGTGCTCTAGGAGAGAAAGCGGCGTTGCAGAGGCCACGGTGGAGGGACATGCAGCTCTTCCCAGAACGCGAGGCCCAGAAATCGTGGAGCACACCGAGCACTGGGACCCATGACCCTTGTAGGTCAAAGCGTGGTGTTTGTGAGCCGGGGGTCTTCATCCTACAAACGGCAGTAGGAGCAACACAGTCTGATATGTGCTGATGAACCACCCAGCTGGGCTTGGGAAGAGCAAAGTGCAGGGGGTGAGAAGGGTGGCAGGGGGAGGGAGGGAGGCCTCTTGGGGGTCTCCGCAGGAGCCGAGAGAGAAGCACTGTGGTGGGGGTGGGAGGCGGGGAAGCCAGGGGTGACCCTCAGCGCCCAAGACACAGACCCCTGGACGAGGTTCCCACCCGGGGAGATGCTGGCTGTGGGGGTGTCTGTGCAGACCCCAGGGAGCCGAGTGCGTGGCTAAACCATGCTTCGGTCCAACATCTGGGGAAGATGTCCTGTGTGTCCTGTGTGGCCCCCCGTGGGGCTCACGGGAGCAAACACCCTGGACACCTGCACATCCGTGTTCACTCTTGACGTTGTTATGATGCGCGCTTGCATTTAGTTTTACAACCTTCATGCTTCCACAGTGGCTTAGTCATCCGTCACCTAAAAATCAACACAAACAACTTCCTGGAACAGAACAGAGCTGTTTGGGGGTGGGGTCATTAGAGGAAAGGGCGTCTGGGGACGCGACCGGCGAGTGGCACCATTGTTGCTTGGATTGCTCGCAGCTCATTAGCACGCCCCCCCCCTCAGATTAGCAGTAATTAAACTGTGAAATCAGACCAGCGCCTTCAGCCCAGACAGCACACCAGGCTGTCAAGAGTAATCGCAGGGGATAAATCACCGGCCCGTGCACTGCGTCTCCCTCTTGGCACGGGCAAGGCATGCGGGAGGCAGAATAATGAGGACATTCAGCCTCTCCTCTCGGGTGGACACTGGGCAGGCGAGCTTTCCAAGCGTTGTCATGACGATGACGGGGCACAGGCAAACGTCCTCCGCAAGCTGTGGTTAATGAAGATGGTCGTGAAAACTTATGCCAACATTACGGCCATTTCTTGTATGCTGACTGGCACACGTAGCCTCGCGCCCACTGATACCACGTGGCGTGACAGTAATTGTGCATTGACAGATGGGGCAGGGATGCCGCGAGATGCCTGACTGAGGGACGTGCACGTTCAGCCCTTGCTTTGTGCCGTGAACCATCGGTAGGTTCAGACTGTGGGTGCCAGGAAGCATCTCCAGCCACGTCCCATTGTTTACCGGAGAAAGGAATGTTATTGAGGCAAAAACTGCCCCCCTTCAGAAGAATGAGTGAGAAAAGATGAATTAAACTTTTTAAATTGTTAAGGAAATCCTTACTTACCATTTCCAAATGATTTTTCTTGTGGGGTGGTGGTTTTAAGGGTTTTTAGTGGCTTTTCTCTTGGCTGAAACCTTAGAGATGCGACTGGGATGGGGTGGTTGCCCTCCGTGGCACATTGGCACCTCAGCGCCCTGTGAGCCTGGGAGAGCACCATGTGTGCGCATCATGAGACCTG
Source organism: Ailuropoda melanoleuca (assembly GCF_002007445.2). NCBI lineage: Eukaryota > Metazoa > Chordata > Mammalia > Carnivora > Ursidae > Ailuropoda > Ailuropoda melanoleuca. Next base: position 211,595,556 of record NC_048218.1, on the reverse strand, counting down.
GGAAGACGAGCATGGCGACGCTGACGGGCGTTCGCGCCATGTGGCCGGGGGCAGTGGGTGTCCAGGCCAGAACCACGCTATCTCCGTGCCGGGGTCACTCGGTGGCTCCTGATTGAGACAACGTGTGTGCACTCCGCACGTGTGTGCCATGCTTGAGTAGATGCGCTAAGAGGCACAAATAAATGCAAATGAGCTGCTCAGAGGAGCAGATGACAATTTATTTACTGCAAAATGAACTTGCCGGGCTGTTCTCTTCACGTCTCCAGGGCCTGAGCTTGGAGTTCCAACGATTCAGAGAAGTCGTGCAGAATCACAGAGGTAGGCTGTAGCCTGTGAACACGCGGGGGCTCCCACGTTTACCTCAGCGTTACCTACACTGCAGCCCAGGCGTCCACCCGCAGATGAATGGAGAAAGGAGAGGGGCTGTCTATACACAAAGGAATAGTACTCAGCCCTCAAAAGGATGAGCTCTCGCCTTTTGCAATGACGTGGGTGGAGCTCTTAGAGAGTATTATTCTAAGTGAAATACATCAGAGAAAGGCAGATGTATACGATGGCACTCATGTGGAATTTAAGAAACGAAACAAATGGGCAAAGGGGGACACAGAAGAGAGAGAGGAACAAAGCAAGAAGGAGACTCTCACCTACAGAGAGCACNTGTGAGCCCGTGGGCTCCATGGTGAGCCCATGGACTGCTGACGCGAGCCCGTGGGCTCCCGTGGGCTCCATGGTGAGCCCCTGGACTGCTGACGCGAGCCCGTGGGCTCCGTGGTGAGCCCGTGGACTGCTGATGTGAGCCCGTGGGCTCCGTGGTGAGCCCGTGGGCTCCCGTGGGCTCCGTGGTGAGCCCGTGGACTGCTGACGCGAGCCCGTGGGCTCCGTGGTGAGCCCGTGGGCCGGATGGACGTGCGAATCACTACACCGCACACCTGACACTGACCTGACACTGACATGACACTGTGTGTGAACTACACTGGAATTTAAGTAAAGATTCTAAACAATGTAGCAGCAGCCCTAAGCGTGAGGTCTTTAGTCGCTGGTTTTGTTAAACGAAGTCACGTGCATTGTTGCACGTTGAGGAGCTGTTGGCCTTTCCAATTGTGTTCCTGGTGTTTTGCGAGGGCGGGACGGCCGCCAGGCGTGCGGTTCCCAGCAGGGATCGTGGGTGGTTTACACCCCGCGTCTTCGAGTCCTGAGCGCCCCTCAGCCGACCTCTCTTGTTAAGTCCTCCCTCCCTCCCACTTACAAAATGGCCGACAGCAAAGGACACGCGGCTGGAAGCTGCTGCTTAGGCGTGGGGGTCACCCCTGCTCCTGGCAGTGCCGTGTCACCACCCCCCGCCCCCTGCCCCGCCATATTCCTAAGAGGAACCGGAGTATGCAAGACTGATGAACTCCTCACACGCCTTGGAGGCCCAGACCTGGGTTGCATGACACAGAACAGAGCAGAGCGCTAACGTGTGATCGTGGAAGGAACGCTTGTCCTGAGTCTGAGGCGCCCAGCTCCGTCACCAATTTGGTGCCCTTGGTCTTCCTTGGCAGGTGACGGCGCATTCACGGTTCACCATCTGCATCCCGCGAGGGGCTTGCTGTAAACGTCTCAGTCGTTGACGGCGAGAAGCGCTCTAGCAAAGGCGTGAAGTGTCGGTGCCACCACAAGGCAGGGGACGCCGGACGGCCAGCCTCGTGCTCGCAAACAAGACACGGTGAAGAAAAGGGAAGCCCACTCCTGTTCCAACTCCAGAGCTCCCGTTACGTGTGTGAGGGTTGGTGGTCAGCGAAGGTGAAGATGATTTTTCCACCGTCCCGTGCTCATGGAGTTACCCCGACGTCGTCGGAGCCTCATGCGTCCAGCAGAGGGTGCGCCTATCAGCCCAGCTCCGAGCACCAGGGAGGCTCTGTCACACACACGGAGCCCCTCGTCCACGAGGGGAGGGGGCAGGGTTCGGGCACAGTGTGCCAAGCCCTGGCTGGTTACCAAGAGGAAAGCGGGAGAGCCAGCGCCCGGCGTCACCATGCAGTGTGGTTGGGTTTCGGGGACAGACAGGTGCTGCCCGCCAGGGAGCAGACGGGACCCCGCCACGCATGAGGTGGGGCTCCTTCCAGCACACGTAAACCCAGAAATGGTGCTTCTGGTGCAGGGCCCCTGTGAGCCCACGAGCAAGGGACCGGTCTGTGTGTCTCGTCGGCCGCAGGGGCTCCTCGATGGCGAAAGCTGGGAAGGAGGCTGGCGGGGGGGGGGGGGGGGCGGCAGTCGGGAGGCTCAGAGGCAGAAGGTCAGGAATCTCTGAGCTTTTGTGGGCTCAGCTTCCTGACCTCTCAGAACCCGAGGGATCTCGTGAGAGTGGCCAGCCAGCTGTGCCCGTCCTCCCTCCCCACTGTGTACAAGGCGTTCGGGGGACGGACACGCACTCCGTATGTGACAGCATGTCTCCCTGGAGTGGAGCCTCCCTGAAGAGCTGGGGTTTTGTCCCACTGCTGTGTCTGCCGTGCGGATGCCAACCGACTTCCATGTGACAGATGGCCAGCGCCTCTCTGCAGACCCGTGATCCACGATGAGCCTGCCTCTCTCCTTGTTGGCCCAAGTGGTGGCTTTTTGAGGTGCACTCCCTCCCCCCATTGCACATCCCAGGTCCAGAACAATCACCTTCTCCCCGCGGCTCACCAGAAGCTGAGGGAGCCCCGAACGACTTGCTCACAGTGGGATCAGGGTTGTCAGAGCCTTTCCTGAGAGTAGCTCCAGCCCTCTGGCCCTTGGGGATCAGAGCGGCCTGCGTTCTCCAGAAATGAGGCAGCAGGAGGGTCCAGGGCCCAAGGCCAGCAGCCTTGCCCGCACCCTGTGCATCTCTGTGGGGGGCCTCAGGTACAGCTTTCGGGGGGCAGAGGATAGAACCTCCTAGGGGCCCAAGTTCCAGTGGTATTGAGGTCAGACCCCCCCAGCCAGTGGCCTCCAGGGCACAGGATGCCCGAGGCCAGGAATATGGAGCCAGACGCCCTCCCTACAGCATTCTTGCAGCCCCGAGATGTGGGGGCTCGAGAACCGTATTTCCCAGAGGGTCAGTGGGTCCCCATTCCCTTGGCTGGTGTCAGGCTGGGGTGGGGGCGAGGGGGCAGGTCAGGGAAGGCCCGAAGCTCACACAGGTTGATTCTCTAACCCTTCCCAAACCGCTCACAAGGAGGGGAGTCTAAATAGTCCCCCTTTTGTGAGTCACAGTGAGGAAATAGAGAGGCACGGCTTGCTGAGCGGCCGGCCACCTTGCTTTCCTATTAAAGCATCTGCGCACAGTCTCCGTGGTGAGCCCGTGGACTGCTGACGCGAGCCCGTTGGTGAGCCCGTGGACTGCTGACGCGAGCCCGTGGTGAGCCCGTGGACTGCTGATGCGAGCCCGTGGGCTCCATGGTGAGCCCGTGGACTGCTGATGCGAGCCCGTGGGCTCCGTGGTGAGCCCGTGGACTGCTGACGCGAGCCCGTGGGCTCCGTGGTGAGCCCGTGGACTGCTGACGCAAGCCCGTGGGCTCCGTGGTGAGCCCGTGGACTGCTGACGCAAGCCCGTGGGCTCCCGTGGGCTCTGTGGTGAGCCCGTGGACTGCTGATGTGAGCCCGTGGGCTCCATGGTGAGCCCATGGACTGCTGACGCGAGCCCGTGGGCTCCCGTGGGCTCCATGGTGAGCCCCTGGACTGCTGACGCGAGCCCGTGGGCTCCGTGGTGAGCCCGTGGACTGCTGATGTGAGCCCGTGGGCTCCGTGGTGAGCCCGTGGGCTCCCGTGGGCTCCGTGGTGAGCCCGTGGACTGCTGACGCGAGCCCGTGGGCTCCGTGGTGAGCCCGTGGGCTGCTGACGCGAGCCCGTGGGCTCCGTGGTGAGCCCGTGGGCTGCTGACGTGAGCCCGTGGGTTCCGTGGTGATCCCGTGGACTGCTGACGTGAGCCCGTGGGTTCCGTGTTGAGCCCGTGGGCTGCTGACGTGAGCCCGTGGGCTCCGTGGTGAGCCCGTGGGCTGCTGACATGAGCCCGTGGGTTCCGTGGTGATCCCGTGGACTGCTGTCGTGAGCCTGTGGTTTCCGTGGTGATCCCGTGGACTGCTGTCGTGAGACCATGGACTTCATGTTGAGCCTGTGGGCTGCTGATGTGAGCCCCCTCCCAGAAGGTCTGACCTGAAGCCCTGGGGCTCCGTGCCGAGCCCATGGGCTGCTGACTTGGGCCCGCGGGCTCCGTGCTGAGCCTGTGGGCTGCTGATGTGAGCCCCCTCCCAGAAGGTCTGACCTGAAGCCCTGGGGCTACATCAAGGGGCCTGGGGCTCTAAGCTTGGGCAGAGCCCTAACCTGGAGCTTCGACAGCTGAGCTCCCAGCCCACTCTGCCTCGTCAACCACCAGCGTCTCCTTGTTCCTTCCTCTTTCTTTATTGTGGTAAAATATGTAACTTAGAATTTTAACCATTGGAATGCGAAAACCATAACGATTTTAACCATTTCTGAGTCTACAGCTCAGCAGCATTGAGCACGTCCACATAGTCATGCCATCACCACCATCATCTCCAGAACTTTCCATCTTCCCCAGCTGAAGACACAGACTCCCCCCGCCCCCAAGCAAGGCTCCGCACCCTCCACTCTCTGTCTCTATGGATCTGACGGCTCCAGGGACCTTGCTGACGTGGAATCCCATGGCATCTGCCCCTTTGTCACTGGCTTCTCTGACTCGGCACAGTGTCCTCAAGGTTCGTTCATGTCGTAGCAGGTGTAGGACTCCTTCCTCGTGAGACTCGTGAGACTGTTGTGTGATGGACCATATTTCGTTAATCCAGGCATCGGTCAGTGGGCATTCACGTTGTTTCTCCCTCTTGGCTTTGTGCATGGTGCTGTGGTGAACACGGGTGTGCCGAGATCTACCTGAGTCCCTGCTTTCCGTTCTTTGGGGTGAATACCCAGAAGTGGAATTACTATATCGTACGGTAATTCTCTTGAATTTTTGAGGAACCTCCGTGCTGTTTTCCAGAGTGGCTGCACCAGTTTGCATTCCCGCCAACAGTGCAAGAGGGGTGTGATTTCCCCACATCCCCACCAACACCTGTGTCCCACTTTTGGTCTCTTAACTACAGCCTTCCTGGTGGGTGTCTGCTTCTTCGTGTCACATGGCTACAGCTAAAGCCACGCTATGCTTAGGGACACCAGGAAGGTCAGCTCAACCTGCAGGAACACAGGGGAAGGTCGCGGCTTTTCTGAGGTTTGAGCCACGGGATTGTGCCAGGTGTAGCCCGCTCTCCATATGCACAACCAGGGGCGTGAGAATGTCAGGGGCCATGCCCACTGTGGACCAGGGAGCTCCCACACAGCAACCCCCCCCACTCCAGCAGCCTCACAGCCTTGCAGGAGGCCTCCTTCCTCCCCTGGGAGACTGGTGGGGTCGGGGCTGCTCGGCCCCACGGCAGCCCACTCAGGAAAGGCCCCTGCCTCTCCTGCCCTCAGCCGACTCTTGTATCTGACTCCAGGTGGGAGGAAAGAGAACTTGCCGCCGGCCCCCACCACCCAAGTGAAGAGTTAATTCCCAATGAAGGAGAAACCAACCAATGAAGCCCACTGAGACTTTAAGCAGATTTTAATCTGCAGGCAAATAGCCGCCATGGGGCTGGCTGGGGTGCCGACCTCCTGGGTGGGTAATGGGGTGCCACTGTCCCACCTCCAGGCTGAGCTGAAGTTTCGGGCAGAGCCTCCGCTGGGCTGCTGCAGGCTGGAGCGGGGTCTGAGGGCACCAGACCCCTCCCAGCCCGGCCTGCTCGAGGACCTGTGCCCTGGGGCGGCCCCATGGCTGGCGCTAGGACCAGGCCATAGCCACGGTCACAGTGACCAGCTGTTGCCATCTGCCCTCCAGTCCTGGGCTTCTCGGGAGCTCGGCATTCAGCTGCCCCCGTTCTCCGTGCGGAACAGCAGGTGCTCAGCACACAGCAGGTGCTCAGCACACAGTAGGTGCTCAGCACACAGCAGGTACTCCCTTGTTGGAAAATGGGAGGGAGGCAGGAATGGCAAAGGTACGCCCTGCTCAGCCCACAGAGTGTGCGACACAGAACAGAGTGAGGCCATGGGCTCTGACAGTGTCACGCTCTGTCTGCTTAGTCGCGCGAGTGGTGGCCGTGGGATCGGGGGAGGGGCCAGCTCCGATGTCGCAGGACACAGGCTGCCCAGGACTCTTGGGGGGGGGTGGTCACTGCAGGACCGGCAGAGGGGCCTGCTTCTACAGAGACGCCCTGCCACCCACCCCGCTTTGCGGCGGACCCGCCTTCACAGGTCCCTTCTTTGGCTCTGAGCAGTCCTTCCAAATTCCAGAAGCCTTCTTAAATAGCAGGTACCCTGGGCGGCCCCAGTGGGGACTGGCTGCTGAACAAAAGGGCAGCAGGGCGAAGCCAGGAGAGGGCCGAGGGGCACGGAGAGGACAGGGCAGGAGAAGCCTTGATTATGTTTCTCCTTCAGAGTTTCATCCAGAGTCCGCCCCACCCAGATGACGGTCAGTTCGAGAGCAGACTCGTGTCATTTGCATTACGAGCGTTCAGGAAGTTCAGGGCCATGCGTGTCGAGCAGAATTTACGGCCCCGGGGACTGCGTAAGCTGCACCAGCATTGTGTCTCTCTAAAAGCATGAGTAACATTCTTCCTCACAGCCATGCTCCACATGGGGACGGGCCTAGAAGGACCTCTCCGCCCCACGTCAGTAGATGCCGGGCACGTGAGGCTGACCACTGTATGCAGGGTGGTCTGGGAGTTCAGTGGATGGTGGGGGCTCCTGGAACAGAAAGTGGTAGCTGTCCCCATGGCTGCTGTGGTTTCTGGAGGGTGGACTCGTGCATCCCCAGGGCCGCACGTGCACAGCCCCTAAGCCTGTCTGACAGAGGCCAGTGCAGACCGTCNGAAGGTCTGACCTGAAGCCCTGGGGCTACATCAAGGGGCCTGGGGCTCTAAGCTTGGGCAGAGCCCTAACCTGGAGCTTCGACAGCTGAGCTCCCAGCCCACTCTGCCTCGTCAACCACCAGCGTCTCCTTGTTCCTTCCTCTTTCTTTATTGTGGTAAAATATGTAACTTAGAATTTTAACCATTGGAATGCGAAAACCATAACGATTTTAACCATTTCTGAGTCTACAGCTCAGCAGCATTGAGCACGTCCACATAGTCATGCCATCACCACCATCATCTCCAGAACTTTCCATCTTCCCCAGCTGAAGACACAGACTCCCCCCGCCCCCAAGCAAGGCTCCGCACCCTCCACTCTCTGTCTCTATGGATCTGACGGCTCCAGGGACCTTGCTGACGTGGAATCCCATGGCATCTGCCCCTTTGTCACTGGCTTCTCTGACTCGGCACAGTGTCCTCAAGGTTCGTTCATGTCGTAGCAGGTGTAGGACTCCTTCCTCGTGAGACTCGTGAGACTGTTGTGTGATGGACCATATTTCGTTAATCCAGGCATCGGTCAGTGGGCATTCACGTTGTTTCTCCCTCTTGGCTTTGTGCATGGTGCTGTGGTGAACACGGGTGTGCCGAGATCTACCTGAGTCCCTGCTTTCCGTTCTTTGGGGTGAATACCCAGAAGTGGAATTACTATATCGTACGGTAATTCTCTTGAATTTTTGAGGAACCTCCGTGCTGTTTTCCAGAGTGGCTGCACCAGTTTGCATTCCCGCCAACAGTGCAAGAGGGGTGTGATTTCCCCACATCCCCACCAACACCTGTGTCCCACTTTTGGTCTCTTAACTACAGCCTTCCTGGTGGGTGTCTGCTTCTTCGTGTCACATGGCTACAGCTAAAGCCACGCTATGCTTAGGGACACCAGGAAGGTCAGCTCAACCTGCAGGAACACAGGGGAAGGTCGCGGCTTTTCTGAGGTTTGAGCCACGGGATTGTGCCAGGTGTAGCCCGCTCTCCATATGCACAACCAGGGGCGTGAGAATGTCAGGGGCCATGCCCACTGTGGACCAGGGAGCTCCCACACAGCAACCCCCCCCACTCCAGCAGCCTCACAGCCTTGCAGGAGGCCTCCTTCCTCCCCTGGGAGACTGGTGGGGTCGGGGCTGCTCGGCCCCACGGCAGCCCACTCAGGAAAGGCCCCTGCCTCTCCTGCCCTCAGCCGACTCTTGTATCTGACTCCAGGTGGGAGGAAAGAGAACTTGCCGCCGGCCCCCACCACCCAAGTGAAGAGTTAATTCCCAATGAAGGAGAAACCAACCAATGAAGCCCACTGAGACTTTAAGCAGATTTTAATCTGCAGGCAAATAGCCGCCATGGGGCTGGCTGGGGTGCCGACCTCCTGGGTGGGTAATGGGGTGCCACTGTCCCACCTCCAGGCTGAGCTGAAGTTTCGGGCAGAGCCTCCGCTGGGCTGCTGCAGGCTGGAGCGGGGTCTGAGGGCACCAGACCCCTCCCAGCCCGGCCTGCTCGAGGACCTGTGCCCTGGGGCGGCCCCATGGCTGGCGCTAGGACCAGGCCATAGCCACGGTCACAGTGACCAGCTGTTGCCATCTGCCCTCCAGTCCTGGGCTTCTCGGGAGCTCGGCATTCAGCTGCCCCCGATCTCTGTGCGGAACAGCAGGTGCTCAGCACACAGCAGGTGCTCAGCACACAGTAGGTGCTCAGCACACAGCAGGTACTCCCTTGTTGGAAAATGGGAGGGAGGCAGGAATGGCAAAGGTACGCCCTGCTCAGCCCACAGAGTGTGCGACACAGAACAGAGTGAGGCCATGGGCTCTGACAGTGTCACGCTCTGTCTGCTTAGTCGCGCGAGTGGTGGCCGTGGGATCGGGGGAGGGGCCAGCTCCGATGTCGCAGGACACAGGCTGCCCAGGACTCTTGGGGGGGGGTGGTCACTGCAGGACCGGCAGAGGGGCCTGCTTCTACAGAGACGCCCTGCCACCCACCCCGCTTTGCGGCGGACCCGCCTTCACAGGTCCCTTCTTTGGCTCTGAGCAGTCCTTCCAAATTCCAGAAGCCTTCTTAAATAGCAGGTACCCTGGGCGGCCCCAGTGGGGACTGGCTGCTGAACAAAAGGGCAGCAGGGCGAAGCCAGGAGAGGGCCGAGGGGCACGGAGAGGACAGGGCAGGAGAAGCCTTGATTATGTTTCTCCTTCAGAGTTTCATCCAGAGTCCGCCCCACCCAGATGACGGTCAGTTCGAGAGCAGACTCGTGTCATTTGCATTACGAGCGTTCAGGAAGTTCAGGGCCATGCGTGTCGAGCAGAATTTACGGCCCCGGGGACTGCGTAAGCTGCACCAGCATTGTGTCTCTCTAAAAGCTTGAGTAACATTCTTCCTCACAGCCATGCTCCACATGGGGACGGGCCTAGAAGGACCTCTCCGCCCCACGTCAGTAGATGCCGGGCACGTGAGGCTGACCACTGTATGCAGGGTGGTCTGGGAGTTCAGTGGATGGTGGGGGCTCCTGGAACAGAAAGTGGTAGCTGTCCCCATGGCTGCTGTGGTTTCTGGAGGGCGGACTCGTGCATCCCCAGGGCCGCACGTGCACAGCCCCTAAGCCTGTCTGACAGAGGCCAGTGCAGACCGTCTGGGCAGGGACTGCCCACCTGGTCTCCTCAGGAGGGAAGGCTCCCACTGGCACTTCGGTGGACATCACTTACAAGGGGACTCACCACTGTCTGACCGCTGTGCCCAGGCCCCGAGGGGTGTGGGAGCCGGGTCAGGACGGATGCTCCCTGGGGTCTGAAGGACATTCTGAAGGACACCATGACCTTCCGCTGCAGTGGCCGCCCAGGCGCCCATCTCGACACACACAGTATTTTAAACAGTGGTTTTTTAAACCTCTGAGTCTCGAGTCCAGCATGTGCAGATCTGAGCGTGAAAATCATGGGCGTTGGGTTTGAGGAGCTGATCCAGGCTGTGCTGGGCGGGCCCCACCACTGGGAGCTGTGCGTCCTGGCTTCCCTCTGAAGGAGGCATCTGAAAGGGGAGCACCTCACTTGTCAGAGGTCTGGCGTTCGGTACAGCAGCGAGCCTTTCCTCTTCCTGCGGGAGCTGTGGACGTGACAGGAGACTGTGTGCGCAGAGCAGCCTTCCCGGGTGCAGGGCCGGTCCCATTCAGAGCGGGAGCAGTCACCTTCCCCACGCCTTCCAGGGGCTCCAGGGGCACAGGGAGCGTCCAGGGTAGGTCCCAGGTCCCTACATGCGGTACGCAGCCAAGAACTAAGAGAAGAATCAAAATGCAAGACAAGAACATGTCCGTTCAAGAAACCTTCTCAGGCCCCACGGAGTCAAGCCCCCGGCCTCCGTGGGGTGGTTAGTACACTGGTGACCGAGGAGCTGGGACCGTGGGACCTCAGGACGGGAGCCCCTCTGCACCGGGATGAGCAGTGTGGTGTGGGGGACGCTGCATGGCCACTCTTAAAGGCTTTTGGTCTTTCTGAAACAGCTTTTAACTTAGAAATATTTATAAATAATCTGGCCAAGTCCTAGGTAGCCCTGCATCTTTAAACGCAATAAACCTGAAGTGAGTGCAGGAGAAGTAAAGGAGAGAACAAACCCTGCTGCTGGGCACTGCCATCAAATGCCCAGGTGAAAACCAGCCGTTCAAAGACCCAGATTTGGGCTCCGTGCAGAGAACCAAGTTCAGAGTTTGTCCAGATTTTCGAGCGAGCTGGGCCCACAAGCAGGGACGCGTGGGCTGCTCTGGCCCTCCCGGACAAGGGCTGCCACGCTGCCTCCGCGGCCCCCTTCAAATCTGGGCCCCAGCCCGGGGGCCCACC
>NC_048218.1:211557579-211583334 GCF_002007445.2 Ailuropoda melanoleuca | reverse complement strand
TGGTGAGCCCGTGGACTGCTGACGCGAGCCCGTGGGCTCCGTGGTGAGCCCGTGGACTGCTGACGCAAGCCCGTGGGCTCCGTGGTGAGCCCGTGGACTGCTGACGCAAGCCCGTGGGCTCCCGTGGGCTCTGTGGTGAGCCCGTGGACTGCTGATGTGAGCCCGTGGGCTCCATGGTGAGCCCATGGACTGCTGACGCGAGCCCGTGGGCTCCCGTGGGCTCCATGGTGAGCCCCTGGACTGCTGACGCGAGCCCGTGGGCTCCGTGGTGAGCCCGTGGACTGCTGATGTGAGCCCGTGGGCTCCGTGGTGAGCCCGTGGGCTCCCGTGGGCTCCGTGGTGAGCCCGTGGACTGCTGACGCGAGCCCGTGGGCTCCGTGGTGAGCCCGTGGGCTGCTGACGCGAGCCCGTGGGCTCCGTGGTGAGCCCGTGGGCTGCTGACGTGAGCCCGTGGGTTCCGTGGTGATCCCGTGGACTGCTGACGTGAGCCCGTGGGTTCCGTGTTGAGCCCGTGGGCTGCTGACGTGAGCCCGTGGGCTCCGTGGTGAGCCCGTGGGCTGCTGACATGAGCCCGTGGGTTCCGTGGTGATCCCGTGGACTGCTGTCGTGAGCCTGTGGTTCGTGGTGATCCCGTGGACTGCTGTCGTGAGACCATGGACTTCATGTTGAGCCTGTGGGCTGCTGATGTGAGCCCCCTCCCAGAAGGTCTGACCTGAAGCCCTGGGGCTCCGTGCCGAGCCCATGGGCTGCTGACTTGGGCCCGCGGGCTCCGTGCTGAGCCTGTGGGCTGCTGATGTGAGCCCCCTCCCAGAAGGTCTGACCTGAAGCCCTGGGGCTACATCAAGGGGCCTGGGGCTCTAAGCTTGGGCAGAGCCCTAACCTGGAGCTTCGACAGCTGAGCTCCCAGCCCACTCTGCCTCGTCAACCACCAGCGTCTCCTTGTTCCTTCCTCTTTCTTTATTGTGGTAAAATATGTAACTTAGAATTTTAACCATTGGAATGCGAAAACCATAACGATTTTAACCATTTCTGAGTCTACAGCTCAGCAGCATTGAGCACGTCCACATAGTCATGCCATCACCACCATCATCTCCAGAACTTTCCATCTTCCCCAGCTGAAGACACAGACTCCCCCCGCCCCCAAGCAAGGCTCCGCACCCTCCACTCTCTGTCTCTATGGATCTGACGGCTCCAGGGACCTTGCTGACGTGGAATCCCATGGCATCTGCCCCTTTGTCACTGGCTTCTCTGACTCGGCACAGTGTCCTCAAGGTTCGTTCATGTCGTAGCAGGTGTAGGACTCCTTCCTCGTGAGACTCGTGAGACTGTTGTGTGATGGACCATATTTCGTTAATCCAGGCATCGGTCAGTGGGCATTCACGTTGTTTCTCCCTCTTGGCTTTGTGCATGGTGCTGTGGTGAACACGGGTGTGCCGAGATCTACCTGAGTCCCTGCTTTCCGTTCTTTGGGGTGAATACCCAGAAGTGGAATTACTATATCGTACGGTAATTCTCTTGAATTTTTGAGGAACCTCCGTGCTGTTTTCCAGAGTGGCTGCACCAGTTTGCATTCCCGCCAACAGTGCAAGAGGGGTGTGATTTCCCCACATCCCCACCAACACCTGTGTCCCACTTTTGGTCTCTTAACTACAGCCTTCCTGGTGGGTGTCTGCTTCTTCGTGTCACATGGCTACAGCTAAAGCCACGCTATGCTTAGGGACACCAGGAAGGTCAGCTCAACCTGCAGGAACACAGGGGAAGGTCGCGGCTTTTCTGAGGTTTGAGCCACGGGATTGTGCCAGGTGTAGCCCGCTCTCCATATGCACAACCAGGGGCGTGAGAATGTCAGGGGCCATGCCCACTGTGGACCAGGGAGCTCCCACACAGCAACCCCCCCCACTCCAGCAGCCTCACAGCCTTGCAGGAGGCCTCCTTCCTCCCCTGGGAGACTGGTGGGGTCGGGGCTGCTCGGCCCCACGGCAGCCCACTCAGGAAAGGCCCCTGCCTCTCCTGCCCTCAGCTGACTCTTGTATCTGACTCCAGGTGGGAGGAAAGAGAACTTGCCGCCGGCCCCCACCACCCAAGTGAAGAGTTAATTCCCAATGAAGGAGAAACCAACCAATGAAGCCCACTGAGACTTTAAGCAGATTTTAATCTGCAGGCAAATAGCCGCCATGGGGCTGGCTGGGGTGCCGACCTCCTGGGTGGGTAATGGGGTGCCACTGTCCCACCTCCAGGCTGAGCTGAAGTTTCGGGCAGAGCCTCCGCTGGGCTGCTGCAGGCTGGAGCGGGGTCTGAGGGCACCAGACCCCTCCCAGCCCGGCCTGCTCGAGGACCTGTGCCCTGGGGCGGCCCCATGGCTGGCGCTAGGACCAGGCCATAGCCACGGTCACAGTGACCAGCTGTTGCCATCTGCCCTCCAGTCCTGGGCTTCTCGGGAGCTCGGCATTCAGCTGCCCCCGATCTCTGTGCGGAACAGCAGGTGCTCAGCACACAGCAGGTGCTCAGCACACAGTAGGTGCTCAGCACACAGCAGGTACTCCCTTGTTGGAAAATGGGAGGGAGGCAGGAATGGCAAAGGTACGCCCTGCTCAGCCCACAGAGTGTGCGACACAGAACAGAGTGAGGCCATGGGCTCTGACAGTGTCACGCTCTGTCTGCTTAGTCGCGCGAGTGGTGGCCGTGGGATCGGGGGAGGGGCCAGCTCCGATGTCGCAGGACACAGGCTGCCCAGGACTCTTGGGGGGGGGTGGTCACTGCAGGACCGGCAGAGGGGCCTGCTTCTACAGAGACGCCCTGCCACCCACCCCGCTTTGCGGCGGACCCGCCTTCACAGGTCCCTTCTTTGGCTCTGAGCAGTCCTTCCAAATTCCAGAAGCCTTCTTAAATAGCAGGTACCCTGGGCGGCCCCAGTGGGGACTGGCTGCTGAACAAAAGGGCAGCAGGGCGAAGCCAGGAGAGGGCCGAGGGGCACGGAGAGGACAGGGCAGGAGAAGCCTTGATTATGTTTCTCCTTCAGAGTTTCATCCAGAGTCCGCCCCACCCAGATGACGGTCAGTTCGAGAGCAGACTCGTGTCATTTGCATTACGAGCGTTCAGGAAGTTCAGGGCCATGCGTGTCGAGCAGAATTTACGGCCCCGGGGACTGCGTAAGCTGCACCAGCATTGTGTCTCTCTAAAAGCATGAGTAACATTCTTCCTCACAGCCATGCTCCACATGGGGACGGGCCTAGAAGGACCTCTCCGCCCCACGTCAGTAGATGCCGGGCACGTGAGGCTGACCACTGTATGCAGGGTGGTCTGGGAGTTCAGTGGATGGTGGGGGCTCCTGGAACAGAAAGTGGTAGCTGTCCCCATGGCTGCTGTGGTTTCTGGAGGGCGGACTCGTGCATCCCCAGGGCCGCACGTGCACAGCCCCTAAGCCTGTCTGACAGAGGCCAGTGCAGACCGTCTGGGCAGGGACTGCCCACCTGGTCTCCTCAGGAGGGAAGGCTCCCACTGGCACTTCGGTGGACATCACTTACAAGGGGACTCACCACTGTCTGACCGCTGTGCCCAGGCCCCGAGGGGTGTGGGAGCCGGGTCAGGACGGATGCTCCCTGGGGTCTGAAGGACATTCTGAAGGACACCATGACCTTCCGCTGCAGTGGCCGCCCAGGCGCCCATCTCGACACACACAGTATTTTAAACAGTGGTTTTTTAAACCTCTGAGTCTCGAGTCCAGCATGTGCAGATCTGAGCGTGAAAATCATGGGCGTTGGGTTTGAGGAGCTGATCCAGGCTGTGCTGGGCGGGCCCCACCACTGGGAGCTGTGCGTCCTGGCTTCCCTCTGAAGGAGGCATCTGAAAGGGGAGCACCTCACTTGTCAGAGGTCTGGCGTTCGGTACAGCAGCGAGCCTTTCCTCTTCCTGCGGGAGCTGTGGACGTGACAGGAGACTGTGTGCGCAGAGCAGCCTTCCCGGGTGCAGGGCCGGTCCCATTCAGAGCGGGAGCAGTCACCTTCCCCACGCCTTCCAGGGGCTCCAGGGGCACAGGGAGCGTCCAGGGTAGGTCCCAGGTCCCTACATGCGGTACGCAGCCAAGAACTAAGAGAAGAATCAAAATGCAAGACAAGAACATGTCCGTTCAAGAAACCTTCTCAGGCCCCACGGAGTCAAGCCCCCGGCCTCCGTGGGGTGGTTAGTACACTGGTGACCGAGGAGCTGGGACCGTGGGACCTCAGGACGGGAGCCCCTCTGCACCGGGATGAGCAGTGTGGTGTGGGGGACGCTGCATGGCCACTCTTAAAGGCTTTTGGTCTTTCTGAAACAGCTTTTAACTTAGAAATATTTATAAATAATCTGGCCAAGTCCTAGGTAGCCCTGCATCTTTAAACGCAATAAACCTGAAGTGAGTGCAGGAGAAGTAAAGGAGAGAACAAACCCTGCTGCTGGCCACTGCCATCAAATGCCCAGGTGAAAACCAGCCGTTCAAAGACCCAGATTTGGGCTCCGTGCAGAGAACCAAGTTCAGAGTTTGTCCAGATTTTCGAGCGAGCTGGGCCCACAAGCAGGGACGCGTGGGCTGCTCTGGCCCTCCCGGACAAGGGCTGCCACGCTGCCTCCGCGGCCCCCTTCAAATCTGGGCCCCAGCCCGGGGGCCCACCCGACCCAGGACCGCACCGGGAGAGTGGCTCTGGGCACCGCGGCCCCCGCTCAGCCAGGTGGACCAGTGTGTGGCCCCAGGCGAACCCACTCGCCACCCCCGTGCCAGCCTGCGTGCTCTGTGGGGGCTTTTCTCCTTCCCGGGCTGGACGAACTCAGTGCCAGCGCAGATGAAGGAAGGCTCTCGGAGAAGCAGAAAGCACCGGGCAGACGCGAGCCGCCGTCTGTGTTACTGGCCACGTTTCAACACGGCTCTCAGACTGCAAGCGTAGAGCCTTCCCTCCCGTCCCCAGACCCACTGTGGGACAGAGAGCTGTTGCCCTCCCCTCTCCAAACAGATGCCCTTCTCTCTCGAGGGTGTCCCGTCCCACAGGCGCCCCTGCTGGACTGCAGGGCCCGAGTGGAGGCCGTGCCTCAGCCCCAGCAGGGCCTCACCTGTGAGGAACTGAGTCTAACGGGACCGAGGAGCCCCTGGGGCCCTGCTGCTCCCGGGTTGTGGGCGTTCGGCAGCGACTGGCTCATTCGGGGAGCCCTGTTCTGCAGGCCTAGAGTTTTTTATGTCATGACATAGTGATGGAGGGAGGAGGTTCTCAGAAAAACTTTTATTTAGAAAACAGTGTGACCAATGGGAGGGAGATACTCAACGTCTGCAGCTTCTTCTCGGGGGCGACATACACAGCAGCTTAGTGACGTGGAAGACACACGTCCCCGAAGGAGGCGATGTCTCCTAACCAGCCAACTACCCACATGCTGTGCGTCTTGACACCTCCCGTCCGTCCTTCTCCCGCTTCCAAGCTCTGCACTGGTCCAGAGCTCAGCCCCGCCCACACCTGCCTGGCCCTTATTGGTGCTATCGGTCACCCTGGGGACCCCGAGTGCCCTTTCCTCGGCTCTGGGGGGATTCCATGTCACCCTGAGTGTCCTCCCTGCCGGGCCTGGCCTTGCGGTGTCCCGAGGCCCACCTGTGGGGGAGGCACTGTCACACCGGGAGGCTGCTTCCGCTGTGGGTACGAGACAGTCCCACCTGGAGAGTTTAGCCTCCGTCTCGTTCGCACCGCGTTGCCCTCTGGGTCTCTCCACCTCCTCTATTAGGCATCCCCCGTTTCCTGCCAGGAGGCTTGGCCCTCCCGTCTGGTGGGCCCTTGCCCCACATCCCCGACCTCTGAACCGCAGTGGATTTCTCCCTTTGACCCGTCCGTGAAGGCAGGTGTGTCCACGGGAGGCCTCCTCCTCCAGCCGGGACACTGTGTTGGCTCAGGAATGACAGAGCAGAAAGCGAGCCCCTCCTTCTCACAAGTGGTGTCTCATCCATCAGCAAGAGAGTGAATTTTTGGTTTGTGTTGCCCCCAACCCCCGGTCAGGTCTCCCGGTCCCGCCTGCAAATGTAAGGCTGCAGCCGCGGTCTGTGGATCGGTGTGCAGACGTCACCCAGACGTCTGTCCGTCGTTTGTCCGCTGATCCCCCGCTGCTTTGTACCAGCCTTGCGGTGGTGACAGTTCGAGGTCACCGTTGCCGCCTCTCGCTCAGAATGGGACGGCGTCGAGACCCCGGCCCACAGCCGGAGTTGCCAGCTGCTTCCAAAGTCTTACTGTGGAAGAACCTTTTGGCGATACCACTTTTCCAGAGAATTCCACATAAAAGTACTCACATGTTTCTAGTTGGTCTGTACAGAAGTCACCCTCCCACTACGTTTTGTACCGTTTTCTGCGTGTGGATCTTTGCTTCCAGCTGTTCTCGTGTGGTTGCACAAACCTTGCCCACAAGATGTCAGACCCATGAGCGCCAGCGGGCCGTGCCCACCCTCCTTGGCCTAAAGCTTCATCGCGGACTCCGCCGTGGGCCGTGGGGAGGGCTGCCCGGGGGTTGAAAGTGCTCCCGTTTTTCTCCCAATCAAGTGGAAGTGATTCAGAATTTACAAAACCCACCCGGGAGGCGACCGCTGTGGATATGCGCTGACTTCAGACACGCTTCCCAGAGGAGGTTCTCTGGAGCACCCTCATCGGCCCCCAGCACGGAACAGTTCAAAACGGCCAGAGGTGCTTCCGATTACAGCCCCTCTAGCTGCCTCCACGACCGGAAAGTTCCAGGCTCCCCGGTCGTTGTCTTTCCAGAATTTCAGTGTTTGCACTGTCCATACAGAACTGTTTTTCACGTAAAACTCTATAATGTTAGACTTTACATCCGTGGAAGCAAAGCTGACTGCAGAGTTCATCACAGACCTTAATTTCTATGCGGCCAGGCTTTCCAAGATGCGGGTCGAGGCGTTGGCCAGAAGGAGGGCGTGCAGCCATTGTGCTGAAGAGAGACGGGCTCGCTTCCTGGCGGGCATGGTGACTCGGTGACGAGGCGTCCGCGTGAGCACGGGCTTCGGCAGTTAGCAGGCAGCGAGCCAGGGGACACACAAGGCCGGGAGATGAGCTGGGTGGGCAGGGAACGTGGGAATCTGGGAGCAGCGGGCCAGGAGGCGGGGGAGGCCGGGGTGCTGTGCTGTGGGCTGAGGGTGGAGATGAGGGTCCCCGGAGGAGCAGGCTTGGGGCGGTACAAGGGTCCTAACCCGGATTCTGATGGGAAAGGAGCAGTTTCTAGCAATCATATGTCCAGTGGGCTTTTTTCTGGAGCCATATTCCGACAGCACAAGGGGGAAACATCCTGACAGAAAAATAAACTGATATGCAGTCAGCGATCCATATTTACATGTTACTACGCCCAGCACCCTCTGGGGCATGTTCGATCTGTAAGGGCCCACTTAGCGCCCACTCCCTCCTTTCTTGAGTATCAACACTGCCGTTCATGCGGCAGGCTCGTGCTCTGAGGACAAGGCATATCTGTGCAGGCCTGGGAGGGGCGCCCCTGAGGTGGTGGCCGGCCCTGCCCCAGAGAGCCCAAGAGCCCACCCCGGCTGTCCCCAACGCTGCCGGCCCGGAGGACACTGCCGGGGACTGTGCATTGTCGTGCCTCCGCCGTGAGCCAGAAGGTGCAGACCCAGGAGCCCCCATGGCATCAGGGTGATGACCCAGACCCGTCCGGCTGCCCTCACTCCCTGGAGACAGAACTGCTTCTAGTGACATGGTTCCAGGGCTGGTGGCTCAAGGCCTCTGTGCTCTTCTGTCCTGAAGTATCTTCAGAACAGGTCAGAGCTGGAACTCAGGGCCAGAAGGAGGGCAGATGGGGGCAAACAGCGTGGCTGCAGCTGAGGTCAGGTGCACTGTGGGGGAAGGTCGGTTTGAATGGGCGGGATCTGAATGTGGCGGGGGGGCGGGTGGGGAGGGCAGGAAGACAGGCAGTGAAGCCCGGGGCAGCATGGGGATCGGGGTCCAGCGCGGCCCCCGGGAGATCCTGCCGTGGCCTGGCCCCACCTCTGGGACTCCCAGAGTCCCTGTCCTCCCTGGGAGGCAATGGAGTTGGGTTCAGGGGGTCACCAGGCAGCCGGGGCAGCCCTTGGGGCCCCCTCTGCCACCGTCCCCCCACGCTATGACAGCCAGCCCCCGCACTCTGGTGTCTCTGCCCTGGAAGCAGGCGGGGATGTGGAAATCCCTGAGTGAGTGCTGGGCAGGGTGGGGGACGTGGGAGTGGGAGTTGGACTCCGTGCATAAGCATCCAGGAGCTGGTCGCCTGGGAGCTGGAGTTATCGGAACACATCAAAATTGGACTGGAAATCTTGCGAGGCCGGGTTTTCCAGCAGGGCTTTGAGCCCCACACGTCCGTGCGCTCGCTGCTACAGACGCGTGTGCACGCGCCCTCCCCTTCAGCGTCTCAGCCCCTCTCCTTTCAGGAGGACGTGTGGGAAGAGTGTCTCGTCTGTCCCACAGGAGCCCGTCCTCTCCATTGCGGGTGATGCTGAAAACAAAGGGTGCGTGGCTGCTATGCTCCATCCGCTCCGAGCGAGGGCGGGCTTCCCGGCGGACAGAAGGCTGCGGTCCGGTGGTTTGGAGAAGAGAGGAGGAGGCGCGCCTCGCACAGCGCCTCCTCGGCTCCAGCACCCGCGCCTGGTTCTCACCTCCGCGGACACCCTCCCTGGCAGGGGATGGAGAGCTCACCTCCGGAGCTGGGCTGGGTGGCGGGCGCGCGGGGGTGCGGCGGTTAACCATTCCGAGGGGCTGTCGGCGGTGCACACACCCTCAGCCGCGTGATGTCTCCGTGCTAAATTGTATCTGACGTTTAATTTAAATGCACGGTGCCTTCATTCAAAACCACCCCTGCTGTGCGCTCAGGGTACTCACTGTATGGATTTTTCCTCTTTGCCCGCTCTCCCTGGGTGACCCCACCCTCACCTTGCCCAGCGCACGCAGACGGGGATTTAGCCGTCTCTTTACGCTGGATGTCACCCCCGTGCACCCCTATCTCAGGGCTTCCCTCTGCATGTCAGGATGTCTCTATCTGTAATTTGTAACCAAGAAAGAAATCAATTCCCTAGTATTGCAGCTGCACGAAAGCCCCCAAGCCCATTAACGGGCATTTGGAACGCCAGCTCCTCCTCACACCCCTGTAATCAGTGAAGCCCGGGGGCCCCGGCCACAGGCCGGGGCGGTGCTGCCCCGCGGGGGTGGGGGGCCTGCCGGGGAGTGATTGCTTCACGGAGCCTCTGGTCCAGTAACCCTTTCCGTGCAGACGTAAGACGTGGCCCAGAGCATTCCACAGCTGAGGGTGGGCCCCGTGCCGTCCAGCAGGACAAGCAGATGCCCTTGTGCCCTGAGCCCCCAAGCTCCCCAGGCCCGGACAGCAGCCGCATACTGTGTCACGAGCACATGGCATCTCTGGGAGTGGGATTCCATTTGGTCCCGTCGTCTCGGAGATGCTCTAGAGCTCGGGGTCTAGCTGATTCTAAACTGACTGGGGACATACACACCCTGGCACGTGTCAGGCACCTCCTAACAGCTGGCTAGAAACCTGGCCGCAGAGCTGAGGGAGGACAGGCCAGAGGGAGTTGGACACTTGGAGCAGTGTTAGCTGCCAAAATGTGTTTTCTGAAGAAACGAAGACAGGGGCGCCTGGGGGGCTCCATCAGTGATGTGTCTGCCTTCTGCTCAGGTCATGATCCCTGGCCCTGGGATGGAGCCTCGCATTGGGCTCCCTGCTCAGCGGGGAGTCTGCTTCTCCCTCTCCCTCTGTGATCCCTTTCTCTCTCTCAAAAAAATTTTCAAAAGAAAGAAAGAAATGAAGACACCCCCCAATAAATGACAGAGTAAATGGAGTGTGCTCCAGCGGGTGGGGCAGGTGAGGGTCCAGGGCCCCCAGCAGCCTCCCTTCGCCCCCTCCCCCTTACTGTGCCTGGTGGGGACCAGCACTGAGGGAGCCAGGGGACCTCCTTCCTTTGCAGGTGTCACTCATTCGGATTTGGGAGCTGGCCTCCTGAAGCAGGATCACCTGCGCGCCGCTGAGCCCCTTCCCTCTTCTTGACCCTAGAGGCACCATCAGCAGGCAGGGAGAACCATGTCCTTGAAGACAGGAGTCCTTCTCGTCCTGGAGCTCGGCACTTGGCAGGACCCGGGGCCCACTTAGCGTCTGATTGAAAACCACTGGGGCACCATCCGCGGGACACAAGGGTCCCAGATGCCCCAGAGAAGCCAGGACCCAAGAGTGGATCCTTTGGCCAAGATAACACAAAGAACTGCAACAGAGGAACTTGGGAGGGGCGTGCTGCGGTCTTCCCCGCCCATCCAGGAAGGTCCCCTGGAGGACAGGCAGAAGGCAGGGTCCATTCGGGCTGCAACCACTAAATAGCTTAGCCTGCTAGCTTGACACCGAGGTCAGGTGCCGGCCTGTTCCACGTCTGGTCAGGTGGCCGCCGGCTGCCTGTGCGATCCCTTGTCTCTCCTGGGTGAGGCCCTGCCGCGCAGACGGGAAAGCAGACATGTGCACCCCACGCGCAGAGCTGGGTATGACTACAGGAAGGAGCAGAGGGTGTGTGTCCCTCCCTCAGGCCTCCACCGAGCGCGACACTGACCCGTGGAACTCAGGGCGAAGGGCGCCCTAGGAAGCCTGTGGGTGCTGTCGGAGCCCCCTCGGACCTGGCTCACTCACGCTCCCTGTCACGGGGTCATTGTGCTGAGCGAGATCAGGTCAGATGAGAAGGGGTGAGGCGGGTACAGGCGAAGCGGGGAGCCTCTGCCGGGCTGCCGGCCCCCCTTTCCGCTGACCGTCACTCCACATGTGCTGTCCACACCGCACACGTGTGCAGAGCAGGCGTCCAGGGTCCAGAGTGGCCAGAGTCACTGGGGAGATTCCCCACGAAGCAGACGCGTGGGTGGTGACACCTGTGGTGTGAAGGGGCATAAGCAGAAGGGTGGCGGGCTGCGAGCTAGGCATTCCGGCTCTGCACGGGGGCTGCCCTCCGGGCCCCCGCGCCCCCACTCCCTCTGTAAGGAGCTGGGGCTGCGTCCCTAGGGAGCTTTCCTGTCCAGCTGTTAGTGCCCCCCAGGCTGGGGGGTCACGTCTCTGGAATGCACCGGGAGGCCCCATGAGGAAGGCGTGGCCCCAATGGGGCTTGCACCATGCACACCCCAAAATGGCACCTCAGAAAGCTCGGGAGCCGGAGGGGGTGGCTGCCACACTCAGGGCAGAGGCAGAGTTCCGAGCCATTCGTCAGCCTTTAATCTGTTCCATCTCGCTGTTCTGTTTGTTTTGCCTGAACTTAGCTGAGTGATGAGGACGTGGGAAGAGCTTAGCCTGCCCTCGGCCTGATTCGGCATAAACCTCGCAGACGTGCTTTCTGCCGCACGTCTGTGCTTGCCTGTCCCCCGACACGTGTGGACACGTGTGCTCTAAGGTGCCTCACACATGTAGACGTGAAAGGGGCAGACTTGTATTACTCTGCAAAACCCAAAAACAGACCCAATCTCATTTCTTAAATTGAGGCTACAGAGCACTACAATATTAAAACTCTATTTATGTCTTAAATAAGAAATTAGCTTCCATTTTTTAATATTAAAATGGGATTCTGGGCATGTTTATAGAAGAGCCTTTCCTTACTTCTAGAATGGAGTTCATGGCTCCCCCACAATGGAGTGAATGTCGGGGCCTGTGGATAGGGTCTCAGTCCCCCTACATTGAGGTGGGAGTTCCAGTATCTTCCATTGCCCTGCCCAGCACACAGGACAGTGGTGCACTTCCGGATGGCTCGCATTTCCACTTGCCCTGGGACTTGCCATCCCCCAGCGCTGGCTGGCAGCTGTGGTACCGCGCCATACGCGGCACTGCCAGGCCATGAAACTGCCCAGGCAGTGGGCGAGGAGGGGACTTTGCGGAGCCCCAGCTGAAAGGTTTGCCTGAAGTGTTGTCTGATGGCGTCTGTAGCTGCGTCACTAACAGCGACCGATAGGTTTGTGTCTCGCTCACTGTAAGAACTCCTGTCTCAGAGAAAACGTTAACTTTAAAAATGTGTAAATTATATCTATCTACTTTCGAGAGAAGAAATTAAAGTCAGTTACAATGTTTTTATAAGTGTGTATGCGTGTGGTGTGGTTACACTGAAGCCACAGAGGCTCCGTGCATAAGGGCGTCCCGTTGGCCTCATCAGCAAAAAGGGCAGACTTAAAAGAAGTATTTAAAGAAATGGAAATATAAAAAATCAATTACAAAAACTGTCAACTGTGCAAAGTGTGGGAGCCGTCGTAGCCACAGAAATTAAAGCACAGAGCTCTGATCTTTCCTGCAGTGACTCATGATGGTGATTCTGATGCTTAAGACGCCAAATATCAGATTATTTCCTTTGAAACAGCAAAGCGTGGGTGCCCGAGCATGAGCTGGGTATCCTATGGGGTGCAGCATTCATTGCACGAGAGACGAGCCTGGGCCCACCGCGGCTCAACCTGGAAGCTTGCTGGCTTCTCATTCCTGAACAAGGCAGATGTCCATGGGGAGAGCTGTTTTCTCTGGCGGGGGCTCTATCCGTGGGCACCCACCTCACTGCTGGGGATCCAGTCCAGACAAGTATGTAGGGATTGGGTGTGCATGTAAATGAGAGCTCAGACCGTGAAATTGTCACTTCGTGAGGTGTCCACCTGTTCTCTGTCGTCAACGCCCAAAGCACATCCATCTTTGGTTTTCCCACAAAACCAATATGGCGGCACCAGGAGTGATGTGTTGGCACAGTGACTGAAATGAGCATTTTCAATCCTCGGTATTTGATCCAACAACCTTGTAGGTTCAGCGCTTGGGAAGAAAGAGGCCAGCGCCCCAGAGCTCAGGGTGTTGAGTTAGCCCCTGGGCTAGCCTGGGGCTGAGGTGTTACTGTGTCCATTACAGAACTGGGGAAAGGCTATTGTCCCCAAGCTCCCAGATGCACCCTTGATTTCTGCTGGTGCTTTCAACTCTTTCACAGGAGACCCTGTCTCCTCCCCTCAGGAAAGAACGGGATGGAAGGCAGGAGGTAGCCTGGCAGCCTACAGTCCGAGGTACGAAGGGCTCACAACACAGCCCTCTCCAGGGGCCCGTAAGGCTCCAGAACCAGGGGTCGGACAGTAAGGGAAACCAAACACAGGAGGTTGTGCCACTGGCGCAAACTGTTCACATTTCGTAAACTTCGCTGGGACCGGCCCAGGCCAACGTTACAGCTGCCGCGTTAGGCTTGTCGTGAGTTGCTGGTATTTAGGCAATGCGGAGAAGTGGAACCTCAGACCTGCCGAGCGCCCTGACAGCTCACGTTAATCTCCGGCTCGTGGGTCAGCTGTGTGGCCCCGGACAAGGCACTCATCCTCACCCCCAAAATGCTTTACAGTAAGACATGTCCTTGGTGTAAAGGGCTTAAGCTCCTTGGAATTGAGATACTATCTTTTTTTTTTTTAAGAATTTATTTATTTATGCGACAGAGATAGAGACAGCCAGCGAGAGAGGGAACACAAGCAGGGGGAGTGGGAGAGGAAGAAGCCAGGCTTCCAGTGGAGGAGCCTGATGTGGGGCTCGATCCCATAACGCCGGGATCACGCTCTGAGCCAAAGGCAGACGCTTAACCGCTGTGCCACCCAGGCGCCCCTCGAGATACTATCTAAATAGGACAGGCCTACAAAAAATAACCTAGTACAAAGTTAAACCTTACATTCCAACAGTTGAGGAATGTTCCCTTCCCTCTGCTTCCCCCTTCTGCTCCTGACGTCTTCCATCACCCTCCACCGAGGTCTACCAGGGGTAGCGGACAGCTGACCAAACAGTCATGTTTTGACTTGTGAACATCTTAAGGCTCTGGTCCCCCTACCCCTTCATGTAACTAAAAATGACACGCACAAAACTGTAAAACACAAGTCTAGAAGGAGCACAGAGCTCTCATCCTGCCCGAGATGACTCGCAGTGCTGACTTTGATGCTCAAGACACCAAACACCAGATTATTTCCTTTGAAACAGCAAAGCGTGGGTTCCTGAGCACGAGCTCGGTCTCCTGTGGGGTGCAGCATTCATTGCACGAGAGACGAGCCCGGGCCGCCGCAGACAGCCTTCCGTCACCCACAGCTGGGCTTGCCATCTTTCGTTGGGTCTCAGAGCCAAGGACACGCCAGTGACCTTCCACAAAATCCCACACTGTATCCCCAACCCCACACCTACGTGCTCCCTCCTCTGGCTCTGCTGGCAAACTTCCTGCCACGCCTGCTCACGCCCTGCTCACTGGTGCCCTCGTCTCCTTCTGATGCTAGAAACACTAGAACCCAGACGTGCTGAGGCTGAAGTGTCGGCTTTCCCAGCGCCCGTGCACCTGCCATCTGCCCTCGATGCATGGTATCCCCGCGGGTTCATAGTTAGCTGGCTATGACAGCCTCGTGCTAATCGATGCAATAAACAATTAATAAATAGATTTTTAAAAAGTGGTGCAGTACAAAAAGGGCTTAATATTGTTTAAAAGTGAAAGCTTTCATGGTGAATCCCAGAAGAACGGTGAGGCCCTTTGTGGCGTTGAAGACACACGAGGCTGGGCCACAGCCTCCAGCAGCCAGCTCCCCCAGACAGCATATGTGCGCAGGGTCCCAACTGAGGGCCGAGCCCTGGGGTGAGAAGCCAGGCCTTCTCCTTTATCACCTGTGCGTCCACATAAGCCATGTCCCCTGAGGCGGCTGGCCATGCCTGGCACCCCAGCCGCAGGTGTCGCACGCCCCGAACAGCCTCTCAGAGCCCCTGTCCCCAGCCTCAGACGCCGTGTGTGCCTGGAGTCGGTAGTGGTGTTTGTCCGTCAGTACACGGTGTCCTTGGTGAACAGGCAGGAGCTGTCCCCGATATTCCAAGGGGCCTGTGCAGGACGTGGAATGTATTTTTGCCCTGGCCGTTAATGGCTGGTGCTTCAGCCAGGACACAAGAAAACTCTAAATGGACCGAGAGGCAAGTGCAAATGACCCATTTCTGCCACACCTAAGCCCTGTTACAAGAAAAAACAGGCTCCTCTCAGACCTGCTTTCACTGGGGACCACGGAATCGTACGGGAATAACTTACCCATGGTACCTTGCTTCCTAGGAGCTGAGCACCAAGGGTCAGCCGCACCCTGGAGCCCCACCAGGCCCAAAGCTCAGGCACAGCCCGGAGATGCGGGCTGACCGTCATGGCGCCCCGCGCCCTCCCTCGTGCAGGCATGCTCTCTGAGCGCAGGCCACACGTCATGTGCCACACAGCGCACGGGACGCGCTGCGCAGGCCCCACCCATGCCTGACTGTAACGGGGGGGGGGGGGCTCACGTTTCCTAGCGCTTCCACGGGGGAGACTCTCGGGTCTTGTCAGGCCAACTAGTGAAGGGGAAAGTGCGCAAACATAAACATCGCTGCCCGACTTAACATGAGTGCTAAGGCCGCATGAGATACTCGTCAAGTTAACGTTTTAAGTGGACGCGTGGAATTCCTGCTGCTGGAAGCAAGGCCTGAGCTCGTTCGTGTTTGTCCCCGATGCCTGGTGTGGCAAATGCACCCTACCCTTTGGAAATGCCACCTCCGGTCTCACCGGGGCAGAGAGCCGCTCTCGTTCATGGGGGGACCACTCCCCCTTGGCTCCAGAGCCCACAGGTGTCCAGTCTGCAGTTGGCAACATCTTATCCCTTTCTTATTCTTTTCTCTGAAAGTGGAGAGAACTTCCCCAAAGTAGATGAATGGCAGACCTACACAAAAACTGGAAAACCCGTGGCTCTGCTGGTCCCGAGGAAGACGCGAGCTTTACTTGCCCCCGAAGCTGGACACTGTGTCCCCCAAATGCACGAGGCCTAACACCCTCCTTCTCAGTCAGCTTGGGCAGCCGCGGATCGAGCACACACCAGGGTGTGGCTGGGTTGGTCCCTCCCACGGCCTCTCTCCTTGACGTGTAGACGCCATCCTCTCCCGTGTCCTCACGTGGTCATCCCTCTGTGTGAGCAACCCTGGCATCTCCCCTCTTCTGATAAGGACACCGCCCCGTCACATCGAGGGCCCACGCGACGACCTCATTTGACCTTCACTCTCTCCTTAGAGGCCCATTTCAAATACTGTCACGTTAGGGTTAGAGCTCCAGCATAGGGATTTGGGGGACACGGTTCAGTCCATTGCACCCCCTAAAACAGCAAGACCAGGGCAAGCACGCTGGCCTTGCAGTGAGGAAGACTTCCCCTGCAGAGGGGAGGCAGGGGTGAGCTGGGGAAGGGCAGTCCATGCTTAGCAGGGTCGTGGGACTCAACCCCCAACCAGAGACCCTGGTGACAGTGCAGGGAGGCTCTCGACAGTGGTGCTGGGGCACGGGACATGCCCCACCAGCAGCAGGATTCCAGACTGGGACTATGGGACCAGCACCTCCCGCTCTCTTCTGAGCCACCCCCACCCCGCTCCAAAGGCTGGCTGAACTCAAAGCCATCTTGTCTCGAGACTTGCTGATCGTTACCGGTATCATCAATACCGTCCCCCAAAGTCCGTACGGCCCACGTGTCTGCTGGGGGCTCACCAGCAAATGCTTCTGGACAGACAAGTGAGCAGAGGACTCATTCACGCCCGGCACTGCTGCTCGTCTCCCGTGTGGAAGACGTCCAGACCCACGCCCGCGGCGCAGGCCCCTCGCCCTGAGACGTTAGAACCGGCCCAGGAGTCGAATCACGTTCTCTCATTTCAAGTGTTTTGATGCCATTTGATCTCTTCATACTTTTTCAAAAATGTTTTTAAAGATAGGCTTCCATTTATTTCAGCTCCGTCTGCTCCTGTTAAAGGCTCACTTTGTCTTGAACCCTAATCATTTCTGAGGGGCAGATTCAAAACCTTATTCCAAAACCAGCTCACAGCGCTGCGCACGCCTTGGGCTGCTGCTGCGATGGAGAGCGCCCGGACAGGATGCCGATCGCCAGGAAGTCAAAGGCACTCCGCGCATGCTAGTGACGTGGCAGCCCACATAGGCGGCCGCAGCCAGGGGACCGTGTTGGCCCAGCTGACTCCAGTCCAATAGCAAGTTGGCTGGATTTCCAGCCAAATTCGGTCAAGGATGGCTTGACTTGTCTGTCTGGCGACCACGGCCCATCTGACTGTGACTGTTCACACAGCTCGCGGTGGCGGGGCCATGGGGAGCAGAGGCCAGTAGGAGGTGGTTTGATGTGCGTAAGAGGCATGACTGCATCCACCAAAGCTGTCTTAAATCAGTGCCCACGGGCAGCGCCCCCTCCCAGGTGTCAGAGGTGAGGCAGCATTGGCACAGGGCTGTGGCCCAGGCACGGCTCTGTCCAGGGTCCACCGAGGTAGACGCCCTGAGACACTGAATCACACACCCGTCCAGGGCGCCGTCGGCATCAGGACTGAAGCTTCACTGGGGAGATGACTCTTTCGTGGGCCCGTGTGTGGCTTCTGTTTGGTAGCCTGAGCTGCGTGTGTCTCCTGGATAGCCACGTGGCTGGTTCCCATGCCAACATCAGGGCAGGAATCGCCGATGGGGAGGGGTACCGGCTCACAGTCAAGCCGCGTCCTCCCTTGCGTTTGTCTGTGGCCGGCTGACCTCGTGGCCCCACGCTCTGCATTCGCCACGGAGCTGGGGTGGACGGGTGACCGCTCGCGGCCCACGCGGTTCTAGGTCATCATAACAGCGTCCTGCTGTCGTTCCAGAGCCAAGTGAAAACGGCTGTTCCGAGTGTAAGTACAGCCCTGTAACATTTTAGTAAGACGGGAGCAGAGTTAACAATAGAAGATTATGCATTCGGGGAGTCGGCTGAGTCACCGTTTAGTCATTGGGATGTTGTTAAAATATTTGTACATCTCGGGGACTGGAAGATGTTGAAATGGCGTCTTTGTCTTCCTCTCTGTCTGCACTGCAGCCCCAACCAGCTGCAGCTTACTCTGGAGACACCCGTCTCAGTCAGTATGGTGTTGCCGAAGTGACTAAGAAACCGTTTTTGAGTATCTTCCTGGAAAAAACATTTACAGGGCATTCTCTGTGTGTCCAGTGCTGTGCTAAATGCCAGCGGCACAAAGAAGAGGGACGGAGTCTGGTCCCTGAGGAGGGCCCACTACTTAACTTCAGCGAAGTTTCACTGAGCACCTGTTACGTGCAGATGCTGTGCTGGCGGCTGCCCAGTCCACACGGCAAACAAGCCACGGCTGCGGATTGATCCCGCCGGAGGAGAGCTTCCTACGTGGTACAGAAATGGCAGGAAGCGGCCGAGGCTGACCTGGAGCACTGGGGGCAGGCTCCGAGGGGGAGCCGGTCTGCAGGTAGGGTCTGCAGCGTTCAAAGTGATTGACAACTGGCCACTGCCGGCAAGAGCTCCGGAGGGAGGAGGCGCCCCAGGGCGAATCCAACACAGGGTCACAGACCGAGGGCACGTTCAGGGGACTGGTCGCTGCAGTGGCCTGCTCTGAGGGGAACGTAAATTTTGAGGAATGCCCAGTTGAGACAAGATGGCCAAAGGCTGGGCCAGGCAACACTCAGGTGAGCTCGCAGACGCCCCGGCCACATCGGGGAGTTCTTACATGTCTGCCAAGCGGTTTTTGCTCAAAAAGTAACACGAACAGACTTGCATCTTGGGGAAAAACTTGGAGACTAGCTCAGACACAGGGAGGCCAGTCGGGGGGTGCGGTACTAACCAGGGAGGGAGGAGGGAAACCGGCCTGCTGCCCCGCAGCAGCTGGAGAGAAAGGACGCACAGGGTAGAGCGCGAGCCGCGAGCCCGCCTCACCTCCGACAGCGACGCGTCGTCAGCACTGTGCGGCAAAGTTTCACGCAGCGTGAAGGGGAGGGGTGGGCGCGTGAGAGCCACATCGTGCCCAGTGACAGCGCGAGACCCTGGCGTCACTCTCAAACTGATACCTGCGCGTAAGGACCATGTGATTGACCAGCCAGACCTACTAGTCATCGTGTCCAACTGTGAGCCCCGCAAACAGAGGATCCAGATCCTTCCCAAACTGAAATAGTCTCAGGAACAACTCCAGCCCTGCGGGCACCGGGCAGGGCACTCCCAAAAGGAGGGCTGTGCTTTCTGACCCGGTGTCTTCTGCCCCCTTCCAGGGGCCATGCCAGGGCAAGACCGACTGGTCCCGGGACTTGCATGTGCCTGCTCTATTTTGTTTTTCCAGAAGCCAACATGTTTGTATGTTGTGAGCCAGGAGCCAGTGCAGAGTGGGAGCCTGGAAACAGAGCCGTGTGGGCAGACGGACTGCACACTGGGGTGCAGTCAGAGGAAACCCGGGGGTGCAGGGTGGGCACGGGGGGGCAGAAGGGAGCCGTGGGGAGTCTGGGAGAAGCCCTGAGGGGAGAGATGCTCCAGGAGGCATACCCACTGCAGACAGCAAGTGGGGACCTGCTGAGACCAGCCCCGCCAGCAGCGCAGCCATGCCCAGGGGGCTGGCGTGCCAGGGGAGGCTGGGGCTCGGCCACAGAGCAGGAGTCAGACAGCCAACCCCAGCTCCCAGGCAGGCTGAGCACACTGTTTCAGAGCACCCCCTGGATCCTCCCAGACCTAATTACAGTTTGTGCAGTCCCACGGTCGGACCCGGTATCAGAGGCGGCCTGCAGCATTTCAGAAAAGTTGAGGGATTTCCTAATCCTCGGTAAGAGAGTTGCTGCAGAAGGCCGGAGAGCAGCCTGACCTGGGTCTAGTGGTGCCCTGGGCCTCCAGTCCCCAGGAAGGGGGCTCGGGAGTGTGTCCTGCCCAGGCTCCACGTTCACGTGCTTGGCCAGTTCCAGCTCCCCACCCCCATTCTCCCAAACAGGGAAAATTCCCAGACACTCGGCGCAGGTCGCAGGGACTCCCCTGCAGAGCACGGAGCCCCACGGGGTCCCCACACCCTGGGGTCCGCACACCCCACACTGTGGGGCAGGCCCCAGACATGGCAGACCTAGAACCCACAGCTGCCAGACCATTCCCGACGTCGTGTGTGCATGTGACGTAAAAGTTATTCCCCCAAACCTCCCAATAAACTTATCCCTCGAGGAAGCGGACACGTTTCCCTGCTGGCCTCACCTGCCTTTGAGAGACAGAAGTATGTCCGACACTGAACACATGTATTTTGTTTTCTCCCAAAACGGAGACAGACAGAAATTCACAGGTGGGCAGGTGGCGCTTCTGGCCCGAGAAGATGCCTCCGTCAAGGTGAGGACCAACCTTCCCATCCTTGCCATGCTCCTCCCATCTGTTTCCACGTCGTAGGTATTACCCGGGTTCAAAGAGCCGCGTAGACACCCTGACCCGTCGCGTGCGCTCTGGGGCCGCCTCTGGGGACTGACTGAGTCGCGGCTGAGCTTCCTCGGGGGGCAGGGGGTGCTGGAGGAGAGCCCCCATGAGGGCGCCCCCACTCCCTGGACCCTCTCCAAAGGACTTCTCCAAGCAGGCTCCGGGGGGCTCCTGAAAGTTCGTTCTGGGGCCTCGAGGTCTGCACTGGGCTGGGGATTCATTCCTGTTTGTCCTGATTTCATTAACCTCATATAAGAAGCAGGTGAAAGCAATTTATGCAAATCCTTTTTCAATAGTCTAAGCCTTTTACCTTTTGATAATAGGCAGCCAGCCGCAGGGAGAGCTGCAGACAGCAAGTTTTGAGGGACCAATTTAAAATGTGAGCTCCCTTTTCTCCCCCACTTCTTCAAAAGCTTTTCTGAGGATAAGATAAGAGTGTAATCCCTTAGTTTGGTACAAATGTTTTAAGACTTTGTGTTTCTAAAATCCAATTTGAATTAGCCTTGAACTTTAAAGCTGTTTTGTCTACAGAACCAAAAGATACCGTGTGACACCGTAATAGAGAGCACTGTACGGTCTCCTTCCTTCCTCCCCTCCTGACCCCCGACCGGCACAGGCCAGGAAAATCATCCAGAGGCAAATGTCACAACTTCAGAAAACTGCAATCCTTGTTTCTTTTCGAACAAAGATTTTCTAAGCTTCCCTCCCCACAGACTTGAGGAGTCTTACAGCTTAATAGCTGGCCACGCGGTCAGGTGCACCTGGACGACCTTGGCCTTGTCAGGGAGACTCTTGGGGATACGTGGGCTGTTCCCACCCAGGCCTTGGAGCAGGGGTGCGGGGCAGAGAGCACACTCACCTGACACAGGCTCCCTCACTGAGGACCTCGGTGCAGGATGCACACTGGGTGCCTGCCTGAGTCTCTGTCCGTCCACGGGGCCGGCCCGGTGGAGTGAGGGCCCACGGGATCCCCAGGGTGATGCCCGCCGAGGGAGGAGGAGGGATGACGTGCTGCGTGCTGGACACAGCCAGAAACACAGGCTGCTGCCCCGTGGGCCTCAGGGATCTAACCGGGGGTGCGGGCTGGAGGGTGGGGTGCAGGCTGGGTCAGGCCCCTCAGCACCTCCCAGCCTACGCCGCCCAGCGTCACTGCCTACTTTTCCACCTCAAACCCTCTTCAGGAATGCCTAATCCAGAGAAGCCCCATACTTGGTGTTTTTCCCACTATTATATCCTTTCTTTCTTTCTTTCTTTCTTTCTTTCTTTCTTTCTTTCTTTCTTTCTTTCTCTTTCTTATGGTAAAATTATACATAACCTAAAATTTACCATTTTAGCCATTTTTCAGTGTAAAGTTCAGGGCATTAAGTACATTCACATTGTGGGGAGACCATCACCACCATCCCCTCCAGAGCTCTCTCGTCTTCCCCAGCTGAGACTCTGTCCCCATTAGACACTGACCCCAACCGCCGTGCCCGCCCTCTGCTCTCTGTCTCTATGGATCTGAGGACTCCGGGGACCTCCGATACTGGAATCACACAGCATTTGTCCTTTTGTGACTGGCTTCTTTCACAGAGCACAGTGTCCTCAAGGTTCATCCGTGTCGTGGCAGGTAGCAGGACTTCCCTCCTTTTTAAGGCTGAATTCTGTTCTGTTGTCCATTTTTACCACATTTAGTTTATCCACCCATCTGCTGACGGACACTTGGGTTACTTCTTGGCTACTGTGAACAATGCTGCTGTGAGTACGGGCGTACCAGTATCTGTCCGAGTACCTGTTTGCAGGTGTTTTAAGTGTAGGCTGAGAAGTGGAATTGCTGGATACGGTCATTCCCTGTTTAGTTTTTGGGAAGGTCACCGTGGAGGCTGCACCTGCTTGCATTTGTACCAGCGTGCATGAGGAGCCCAGCTTCTCCGTATCCTCCCCCAGCGTGTTATTCTCTGTTTTAACTCAGAGAAGCCGTCCTCATTGTGTAAGCGGTATCTCTGGCATTTCCCTAATGACCGTCTACACTTGGGCATCTTTTCCTGTGCTTTCTGTCCATCTTCTTTGAGAAACGTCTGTTTGGGTCCTCTCCTCATTCTCAAGCTGGGTTGTTTGCTGTAGGAGTTCTTCATATATTCTGAATACTAATCGCATAGCAGAGATATGATTTGTAACTATTTCCACCGGTTCTGTGGCATGCTTTTCCACTCTGTCAATGGCATCCTTTGAAGCACAAAGCTTTTAAGTTTGATGACCCCAGCTTATCTATTTTTTTTCCTTTTCTTGCTTGTACTTTGGGTGTCATATTCAAGAAATCATGAGCAGATCCAGTGTTACGAAGATTTTTCCCTGCCTATGTTTTCTTCTAAGATTTTTATACTTTTTCCTCTACCTTTAGGTATTTGATCTTTTCTGAGTTCATTTTTTGTCTCTGGTGTGAGGTAGAGATCCAGTTTCATTCCGCTGTACGTGGACATCCAGTTTTCCCAGCACCATCTCTAGAGAAGACCATACCCCCCCTCAAAGTCAGTTTTTATTATATACTATATGGAAAAAACAAGTAATTTTTAAGTAAAAGTTTTATTTCAGACTGTATATTTTTTTAAATTATGTTATAAAGTTCATTTTGTACGGTCTTTTAAATATTGATAATCTATAAAGCCACATATTGACTTTGCCACATTTAACACATGATGAGTACTTTCTAATTTATTTTAAAATAATAATGTGAGGAAAAGCATAATTCATGAAAAGTAAACTCAATAATATGTCATGTTTGGGAACTGGATACACATTACAATGTAAATTGAAATGTAGGTGCTGTGGCTCCAATAATAGACAAAAGATACTTCAGTGGCCTGATGCTTGAAAATTCTTACTTTTTCAAATAGAAAATTGTTTGTTTTTATAATTGCTGTGTTTTAAGTATGAATTATAAGATAAAATGAGAAGTTTTAGCTACTACTTGTAAACAAGCCTCTGCAATAAACACATTTCAGTCACGGGTAATCTAAATCCTTAGTAAATTAGAAGCCCATTTGGATACATTCGCCCTTAACTCTTCAGTTCTGAGCACTGGTTCTGAAGCCTGAGAGTCATTTGGACGCACTGTGTGAAACCGGGGTGGGACGGAAGCATGATTGCCCGTTGCTTGCAGTCTCCCAGCTCGCCTGGTGCTGCCGTTTTTCTGTGCCCTGCATTGGGTCAGTGCTCCTTACGAGAGCTGATTTTACTACGTAACCCTGAGTGTAGGACCTGGAAGCATAGAGCTCGTCGTGCATAAACTTTCCTCGGCACCAACACAAACCACCCAGGTGGGGAGACCAGGGAGCAGGCTGTCCCCGTGTTCAAAGCAGGAGACGTGGAGGCCTGAGCTTGTGGTAGTGGGAACGGAGGCCAGAGAAGCTGTCTGGGAAATAAAAGCTGCCAGGTGTGGTGACCACCGGACTCGGGGAAGGAGGGCAAAAGTCAAGGGCCTCTGAGGGCTGGTTTGGGAGTGGTGACACCCCCTGTGGGTGACCGGGCCAGGGCGACACCGCCGTGAGCTCTGGGGGCATGTGCATCCTGAGTGGTGGCGGGGACACCAGGGGAGGCGTGCAGCCGGTGCAGTGTAGGGAGCACCGCGGCTCAGATACGTGGCGGCCAGGAGCCCAAGGACCGGGACAGGGAGCAGGGAGCAGCTGTCTGCTAGCCGGGACCCCTGTGTCCTGGCACAGCCCCACGATTCCCAGAAGCCTGGTTTCCAGCTTAAGTGAGGGAGCTCTTCTCTAAAGAGGATTTCTGAACATCCCTTAATTCAATTTTGAACTTCCAGCAAATCTCCCCTCATTAACCAGAACTAGGTGGCCGTCTGAATTAGAGAAAATCCGGGTTTACGGAGATCTTAGAGGCACACTGTGCCTGCAGCTGGGGTATGGAGTATGTCTGGAAGGTGGTGTAATAGTCACAGAAATGGCTTGTGTGTTTGCGAGCAGAGCCGCAACTCGGTGGC
Organism: Ailuropoda melanoleuca; assembly: GCF_002007445.2. Classification (NCBI taxonomy): domain Eukaryota; kingdom Metazoa; phylum Chordata; class Mammalia; order Carnivora; family Ursidae; genus Ailuropoda; species Ailuropoda melanoleuca. The sequence goes on along the minus strand of NC_048218.1, from coordinate 211,559,142 downwards.
TGTTTACCGAGCACCCGGCAGGGGCCTCTCAAGGTGGAAAAGTGTGTCTGGCCCACCGCCCATGCAGGTCACACACCAGCAGGGGTGCAGAGTCACCCCCCTCCCTGGTGCCCTCTCTGGCTCCTGTCCCGTCCCTGCCCGCGAGGACAGGCCCTGGGGCAGAGCGGCCAGCCCCCCACCCCCCAGCCTGTCTGCACATCCCAGGCAGCAGCTCCTCCATTTCTTCCCCTGCACCGCCCACGGCAAACTCGCTCAGTCCGGTCACTCCCTGCTGGAAACGGGAGACCCCACGCTCCCCTCACATGGGGTCCAGGCACTGCGCCCTGCTGAAGCCTGCACAGACACTCCCCACCTGCCGTCCCTGCTTCGAAGATTACCACCACGCACCCACCTCCAGTCCCGCCAGCCCCTTTCTTGTTCCACATGGAGAGGCCGGTTCTCCTCCTGCTCACACTCGCCACACATCGTGAAGTTCAGCAGCGTCCCTTGCCCCCATTGACTCGTCTCCTGCTCAGTGCCACGGAGTCGCTACCATTCCCCGAGCCCCGAAGTACCCCAGGCGGGCACTCCTCGCAGGCTGCCTCCCTTGCCCTGAGAGGGCCGCGTTCCTGGACTGTGGCTGGGAGAGGACCCTGCCTGGGAAGGGAGGCGTCGAGAGGGAAGTCACAAAGCAAGGAGGGCGGGAGCTGTCTCACCTGCTTCCCCAAGCCCTCGCACCCCCGGGCTTCCGCCGATGACTGTGCTCCGTGGACACAGACCCGCCGCCCCGCCGCTGCCCCCTCTGTGCTTCTGGAAGAAGGTGGGTTTGTGTGTTGCGGGAACCAGGAGGGAGCAGGGCCGGGGCAGGCGGCGCTCCCCTCCGTGGGCCTGTGGTGAGGGGGCTACAGTGGCAGATGCTTTCTCTACGGCATGAGCGCTGGAGCACCCAGTCCCGCACCCAGGGAGAACAGCAGTGAGCGCGGGAGCACCCAGGGAGAACAGCAGGGAGCACGGGAGCACCCAGGGAGAACAGCAGCGAGCACGGGAGCACCCAGGGAGAACAGCAGCAAGCACGGGAGCACCCAGTCCCACACCCAGTGAGAACAGCAGCGAGCGCGGGAGCAACCAGGGAGAACAGCAGGGAGCACGGGAGCACCAGGGAGAACAGTAGCGAGCGCGGGAGCACCCAGGGAGAACAGCAGCGGGCGCGGGAGCACCCAGGGAGAACAGCAGGGAGCGCGGGAGCACCCAGGGAGAACAGCAGGGAGCGCGGGAGCACCCAGGGAGAACAGCAGGGAGCGCGGGAGCACCCAGGGAGAACAGCAGGGAGCGCGGGAGCACCCAGTCCCGCACCCAGGGAGAAGAGCAGCCTCAGGGTCGCGTCTGCGCCCTGCTCCCCGCGCCACCCACCAGGGGCTCTTTCCCAGAGGGGAGAGGTCTCTCCTCAGCTCGGGGGTGGGCATCTACCTGTGACTCTGGAGAAATGCCTCCCAGTCATGAGCCGCACGCTAGCCTGCCCACCTTTCCGGGTGCGGGGCCGTCCCCAGCGAGACCTGGAAGTCTGTGTCTTGGCTCTGAAATGAC
>NC_048218.1:211548102-211555444 GCF_002007445.2 Ailuropoda melanoleuca | reverse complement strand
GAGAACAGCAGGGAGCGCGGGAGCACCCAGGGAGAACAGCAGGGAGCGCGGGAGCACCCAGGGAGAACAGCAGCGACCGCAGGAGCACCAGGGAGAACAGTAGCGAGCGCGGGAGCACCCAGTCCCGCACCCAGGGAGAAGAGCAGCCTCAGGGTCGCGTCTGCGCCCTGCTCCCCGCGCCACCCACCAGGGGCTCTTTCCCAGAGGGGAGAGGTCTCTCCTCAGCTCAGGGGTGGGCATCTACCTGTGACTCTGGAGAAATGCCTCCCAGTCATGAGCCGCACGCTAGCCTGCCCACCTTTCCGGGTGCGGGGCCGTCCCCAGCGAGACCTGGAAGTCTGTGTCTTGGCTCTGAAATGACACTGGCTGACAGGGTGGGATTTCTTCCGCTTCTCTGTTTTCTGTAATTTCTACCACAGAAAGGAAATAATACCCACCATTTTCTGTTATCCTTAGTTTTGTCCCCACAAAGCGACCTGATGGAGACAGGACCCCCAGGGGCAGGTGGACGGAATTCTTAGAAGCCGTGAGCTCAGGTAGATCTTGTTAGGTCGCGGTCTGTGCGCACGCGAACATGGAGTTCAGAGCGGCGAGGACTGTAGGGCGCGCGGTGCACTGTGCAAAGCGGCTGGTGGGTGGCGGGCCCATGCTGCAGGGGCTCAGCGTGACCTCGTCGGTGACAGGATGCTGGTGGGCCACGTGGGCTTCGGAATCTGGAGCACAGGGCTGTCCCCAGCCATGGCTCTCCTGTCTCCCAGAATCCGGGCTTATTTCCAGGGGCGGGACAGCAGGGATCTAACAAGAAACCTCTGTCTCCACGTCACAGTGAGGCTTAGGGGAAGAATCAAGAGAAAAACATGAAAACTCTGATGTAGGGGACACATAGTGGCTGTGTTGCCAAAATGGGGTCTTCAGGAAGCACCCGGTATGAGTGTAACCCAACGTGGGCCTGGAACGCAGGAAGCACGTGGTCAAGACTGTGTGCAGCGCCTGCTTCCCTGTGGGACAGAGCTCACAATGGCCTCCCATGGCCACTCCCAGCTCACGGCCGGGAGAGACTCCAGCATGGGGCCAGCGTGCAGGGCCGGCCACGGGGGTCTCTGAAGACAATGGCAGGGGCCGCAGAGGGGCAGGGCCGTGTCCCCTCACACCCACTCTCAGAGATGCACGGTGTCCCAGTCCCACGGCCTTTGACCTCTGTGATTTGGGCAGCCAGCCAGCAAACTTACAAGTCATTTTGGGCAAGAGAACACTTAGGGACCTGTCTACCTTGAGGGTAGCAATAGCTGCAGTAAGAAGCACCCCCAAGTTAGGCGGTGGGTGTGGGGTTGGGCTGAGCACCTGCCCTGGGCCAGGTCAGCACCCCTGCATCTGTGCAGGCCACCTTGGCAAAGGGTGAGAGGAAGTGGGGGTTCACGTCCCAGCTCTGAAGCTCCTGTGTTGGACCCGGAGCCTGTGAGGGCAGCTGCAGTGGCGGGAGCCCTGAGGGGAGCCACCCGCATCCGCGGTCATCATCCGCGGGCCGCACATCCGCTGACAGATGAGAAGCATAAACCGCACGGCCGCGAGGGGCTTGCCCAGCCCTGTGGGAAAGTGTTCAAGCTGGAGCACCCTCGGCCCTGGGCCCCGGGAAGGCCCTCTGCTTCCTGGAAGATCCGTGCTCTCCTGCCGCAGCCACGGGAGGACCGGAGGCGCTGGCCTGCAGAGGGCAAGCCCGGAGCCGGGGAGAGCCGCTGGAGGCCGGGGGCACAAGCGTCCCCTGACCCAACCGGCTCCCCATTTTCAAAGCCCATTGAGACACAAACAGAGTTCTGCTAGGAAAAATGACAGCGTAGCTCAGTTTTATCAGTCAAAACTGAGTGTTCTAAAAAAATGTCCAACACAGTATTTCCTGCCCTTTTATTGACGATTCTTTCTTCAGTTTTCTCCTGTGAACTTTTCGAACCAGAGATATTTCTTGGCAGGGGGCACGCTTCACTCAATATCTCATTTTCAGTTAGGATTTCCAGCACCAGCCCAGGAAAGAATTCCCGTTGCCCATCCCTTTGGATTTCAAGCTGGCTGTAGATATGCGCATGCATCGTGAAATTACTTCGCAAATAGGCATGTCCTAGAGAGCTTTCCTCGGCCTGCACCAGCTCCTGAGGGCTGCCGCGGCCCGCGACAGCCGACCTGGCAGCTGAAGACAACACACACGTGCACATACACACACATGCACGCACACGCGTGCACACACACATACATGCACGCACATACACGCGCGTGCACACATACACGACGCGTGCACACGCATACACACGCGTGCACGCACATGCATACACATACACGCACACGCATGCACACGCGTGCACATACATACACGCACACGCATACACGCGCGTGCACACACACGTGCATGGCTTCTCACGGTCTGGACGCTGGAAGTCCAAAATCAAGGTGTCAGTGAGGCTGTGCTCTCCTTGAAAGCTCTAGATGACATTTTGAGGGTTTTTGTGGTGAGATCATGTGAGACTTGCCCTCTTAGCATCTTCCAACTATGTAATAGTGTTGTTAACCACAGTCACCATGCTCTACGTGACACCCAGGACTTGCTCATCTGATAATTGAGACTTTATGCACTTTGACCAACATCTCCCCATTCCCACTCGCTCCCGCCAGCCCCCGGCAACCACCGTTCTACTGTTCCTGTGAGTTTGACTTCTTTCAGATTCCACATACAAGCAAGATCCCACAGTATTTGTCTTTCTGTCTGATTTACTTCACTGAACATCACGCCCTCAAGGTCCACCCATGTCGTTGCCAATGGCGAGATTTCCTTCTTTTTATGGCTCAGTGATATTCTGCCGTATAGATACACATCACATCTTCTTTGTCCATTCATCCATCAGTGGACACTTAGGTTGTTTCCATGTCCTGGCTGTTGAGAATAATACGTCAATGAACATGGGGTGTGGGTATCTCTTCCAAATACGATTTCAGCTCCTTCAGATAAATACCCAGAAGTGAGATTGCCTGATAACACGGTTTTTCTATTTTTAATTTTCTGAGGACCCTCCACGCTGTTTTCCGCAGTGGCTGTACCAGCTTGCATCCCCACCAGCAGTGCACGAGGGCTCCCCTTTCCCCACATCCTCGCCAACACCTGTTGTTTCTTGTCTTTTTGATGACACCCGTTCTAACAGGAGTGAGGTGCTGTCTCACTGTGGTTCTGATTTTGTTTCCCTGATGATGGATGATGTCGAGCGCATTTTCATGTGTCTGTTGGCCATCTGTGTGTCTCCTTTGGAAATGTGTCTCTTGTGAAGGACCTTCTTTGTGTGTCCCAGTTCCTGGTGGCTGCCAGTCCCTGGTGTTCCTTGGTTCGTAGCTGCAGCCCTGTGCTCCCCGCCTCTGTCCTCACGCGGGGCTCTCCCTGCACCTCTCCGTCTTCACAGGGCTGTCTTCTTGTAAGGACATGAGTCGTATTGGATTGGGGCCCATCCTATGACTTGATCTTAACTAGTTACATGTGCAACAACCTCGTTCGAAATAAGGTCACACTGTTAGGTGCTGGGGTGACTCAGTCTCCTTGGGCGGCTGTAACAAAAATACCACAGACTTGGGGCTTCAACAACATTTACTGCTCACAATTCTGGGGGCTGGAAGTCCAAGCCCAAGGCACCAGCAGATTCGGTGTCTGGTGAGAGCCCACTTTCTGGTTCATAGACAGTGTCTTCTCACTGTGTCCCCACCCGAATCCCACGCTGGACCCATGCATACGCGGTGCCTGGCCTGCTCGACCCCGAAGGTGTCTGGGAGTGGCCTCTGGCAGTACCGCGAGGCTGGAAAGAAACCATTATGTGAATGATTATCTGACCCCCCCTCCCCGACGAAGGTGTTATTCTTTCCCGAAGTTCCAAAGGGATTTCGTGTCTTACGCCATCTACCACATCTTCCCATTCATCAGGGTCATTGGTGATGACGGCTCTACGCCCGCCTCCCGGATGGACTGATCTTCAGAAATGGCTCCCATGGCTTGCTTCTCTCCACGGCCCCCACGGGGCTGTCACAGCGCCTCACACTTAATAAATACGGAATCGGTAAAGGTTTGATCGGTAGGCCCCAATGAGCTGATCAGCTGATGTGCTCCCTTCTGGGTGATACCGGCAACACGCCTCTCAGTCCAGTCAGACTGAGGATTGAGGGAAATAGGTGGAGAATTCCAGAAGGCAAGATACTGAAGAAGGTTTCCTTGAGAAAGGAGGTTTGTGACACTCTCCCAACCCGGCCTTGGTGGCCTCCGCCAGTTCCGCCAACCTACGAGGCGCCATCAAAGGAGGAACTGGAGGCGGCCGACTCACCTGCCACCGCACACTAACACCTTGGTGAGTTTGCTTCTCAAAGTAGAGGCACAAGTTCATTCCAGAGACCCCGCCACCGTCCGTGTGACAGAGACGAAAGCAGCTACTAAGGCTGAAGAGCTCACGAGAGCCCTGAATTCTCATTCTGGAAAACATCTCCACCGGCCCTCCACACCTCCCCGCCGTAGCCCACTCCGGCCACGAGGGGCTGCCGTTCCATCAGCGTGGTCTTCTCTCGGCCACCGGCCACCATTTCAGCAGAAGCTCCTCCGTGCCGAGAGCCGGGCCGTAGGTGGGAAGTCCTCCTGTGCCCCGGGACGAGAAGCCAGTCCCCCAGACAGGACTTGCAGTGGGGGTGGCTGGGCCGGGCTGCCCAGTGGGGCACGGCCTGTGGGACACAGCACACCGGAGTTGCAGAGGTCAGCATCTCTTTGGAGCTTGGAATCCGTGTCCCCACCTGCTCCCTCCACTCCCACTGGGAAGGCTCCCCTGCCCAAGCCTGGAGAGAGGGCCCCCTGGAAAGCCCCGTCTCCAACCCCCTACCTGGAGTGGACCCAGCAGAGACACATGTCTGCAGAAAACCTCGCCTGAGCGGCCCCCGGGCTTATGGTACGTGACGCCTGGACCAGTGGTGGGGCAAGGAAGCAAAGGGCTCCCGTGACCTCCCAGGGCCGGCAGGGGGACGTGAGCAGCCAACCGGAAGCGAGGCGCATGATGGCCGTGTTTGGGGCTGGACAGCTCCATAGAGCCACGGGGCTCAGGAGGGCCTGCAGGAGGACAAGGCCCAGAGCCCCCACCCGGCAGGTCAGACGCCAGGACAAGAAGGCAGAGGAGCGGACACAGGTCTCCCCGCTGGGTCCCCACCTGGACGAGGAGCATTGGACTGACCCGTTGGAGACCGCCAGCTGGACTCAAAATGGCCAGACTCCTAGCCGTTGTCACCAGAGTGTAGTCGAGAAGAATCCACAAGGCGGACTCCGGGGGCTGTGGGAGAAGAGGTTCCCGGGTGCTCTGCACGCACCTGTGGAGTTAACTTAACTAACCTTCTAGCTTCTGGCTGGTCTGTGCGCTCTGGGAAAGTGAGTGTGAAAAGAGTGCTTTCATTAGCGTCTTTTATGTAGCGTACGTGAAAGCAGAAAAGATGAGTTGTTTTTAAAATAGCCTCTCTCTACAAGTTATTATCTGTAGAATTAGCTAATAGTTCAAAAACTCTAAATTTGTTTGCCAAGTTCATTCAGGCTACTCTGATGTTACCACCCTTCCCAAATCCCACATTTATTGCAGATTTGTTCTTTGCTGCCCCCCCCATAATGGCTTAGGGGAGCGTACAAGCGGTAATTGATAAACAGTTACAAAGGAGAAGCCGCCCACAGAAAAGTCAGGGCCCGGCGCCCGTGCCCAGAGGTGAGGCGCGGATTCCTGGGGAGGTGGGAGTGGGCCCGTGGCCGCCAGCGTGGATACAGAAATGGAGTGGCTGCGTGCGCTCCACAGTCACTTGGAGAAGCAGTGACAAATGGCTTCGTATTAACATCCTGAAGTCATGCGGTGGCAGCAGCGATTAATTGTCCTCGGTAGTGAAGAGTCTGGCTGCCGTGGGGTGATGAATGCCACTGTGCGTTCAGGAGGGCTTCTCAGCAGGCGCCGTGGCAAGGGAGAGGCAGGCTCGGCCGCGGTGCTGAGCCGGGCGGCCCGCCAGCGGCACACGAGCATCGGCGGGAGGCACACAGCCGTGTCCGTGCACCGTGGTGCTCACGCGGCCCTTCTAAAGGAAGAGACCACAGACCTCGAGGAGCTGTGGACGGAGGGCTGTCCCTCCATTCAGGAAAAGCGCTGGCTCCGCACGCGGGTCTGAGCTCGGGCCCCACGCGCAGATGTCTCCTGCACGTGGGCCTGGAGCGAGTCAGCGGACCCTCTGAGCCCAAGCGCCCACTGTGAGCCTGTGACAGGCAACTGCGGCGAGAGCTGCCCGTGGCCTCCGTGCCCATGTTCTCAGGCCAACCCCGAGCGGCAAACCCCCAAGTCCGTGGAGGCTGCCCCACAGACCAGCTCAGAGCCGGGGCACAGGCTGCCCTGTCGCCGGTCACCAGCCATCTTCCTGCCCCCATGCGCTGCAGCCCTTGGGGGCCGTTGGTATTGCCAACTAGTGACAGTCATCGAACAGACGGAGTATTTTTACAGACACGGATGCGTGTGCACTTTCTAAACGTCTCGGGAATCGTGCTGGTGGCGTCATGAACCATAGCTCTGATTTCCGGGTGTTTATGTGCCGGTGTGGTGGGTCCGTGCCCAGCCCCCTCCCAGGGTCACAGCTGTCACCCCCTGCCTGGAGCAGCCCTTGACACAGGGCTGTCTGTTTAGTCCGTGCAGGCTCCTGGGGTTTTGTTTTTCATCCCCAGTCTTTGGGGAAGTTTTCAGGGAAGTTGGTATCTCAGATTTGTTTAGGTTGAAAAAAAAGAAAATCTGAACATTTAACCCCAAAATGTATGAAGACCTCTCTTCAGGCATCGCTGAGTTTCCGCTCCTGGCTTCGCCCCCCCCCCCGGGGTCCTTGGCCTTCCTGGAATGCTGCCCCCGTTTCCCTTCAGGACGTGATCGTGGCACACCTGGGACAGAGGCCTGTTTCCTGCCATCTTGGCGGGATTCAAGAAGAAAAGGTCTCCCGGGCACTTAGGCACTGTGTCTGCAGAGCCCACCTTCTCCCCTGGCAATCCTGGCTCCTGGGGGATCTGCCGGGAGTCTCCTGTCAACCTTCTGCTGGGGCGGGGGGGGGCTGGCCTGGTTCTGGAGTGGCTGAGTTCAGGATGGCAGGCGAGCTGATCCCTTTCCAGACTCAGGCCTGTGACGTTAGCAGAAGGGTCACGGGTTATGGTCAAACCCAGAGCCCATGGAGCTGAGAAGCAACTATGTAAAGGAAGGCTGTGGACAAGCAGAGCCCAGAGACCGCCGCCTGGCGGGGCACCGCAGCAGCCGCACCTCTTCCTGCCCACCCGGCCCCCCACCCG
>NC_048218.1:211531409-211547926 GCF_002007445.2 Ailuropoda melanoleuca | reverse complement strand
CCCGTCCCACCTCCCCCTCCCCAGGGCCTCCTGTCTCCTCTGGCTGGTCTACCTGAGGTTTCCAAGGGAGCCCCCCCCCATGCACCAGGGCCGTTCTGTGTGGCCCTGCACCCATCACGTGTCCCCTAGTAGCCCGTGTCACCGGCCACCGCCCCCTGCTTTTCCCCGTTGACATGTTTCTCTCCCCACCTGCATGTGAGGCTTTTCTTGAGAAAGATCATCTTAAGCAAAATGAAACTTCATTCAGGTGACACAAATGACACCAGATACATATTATTGGAAAGCTGGACACACAGAATATTTTTAGGAGAAACGCGCCAGGCCTGGTGATGTGTTTCCATGGGAAACTGGCTCCCAGGCTCTCACACTGCTTCTGTTTGTGGACGCTCCCACTAGAGCCGACGCTGGCTTTCTCGGGGTTGTAGGGTATTGGTTTTCCGAGGAAGAAAATAGTTTGACGTTGTACTCAATAGCAGTTATGTACCACATTTTCTAAATTCATGAGTTTTTCTATTTTTAAGCCTTGCTGGCTGTCCTTCTCCTAGTCCCCAGGCAAGGGGACACACGTCTCTTAGGACTGCCGGCTCAGCTCCCGGGGCCTCCTGTGGTCACAGCCCAGCCCCATGGGACACCAGAGGGGCCACGTGGCTGTCGTGGCCTGAGTCCCCGGGCCGGTCTGCAGCCAGGAATGAACGAGATTCGAGCGTGTGTAACCAATGGTACTATCCTGGCCGTGAAAACAACTACCCTGGAGTCCATGGCGTCTGTCAAACTCGGTCACGAACGTGGGTCTTCAAAGTATCGCCGTCCACGTTTCTGTTTCATAGCATTGTAATGTCCCTTGTGAGATGACTCGGGAATGAAGACAAGAGGTTGCTGGCTCACCTGCGGACGGCCGCTGTCCGGGCATCAGAAGCAAGAGCAGAGGAAGTGCTCTGGTGCCTTCTCGGACTTACCTCAAAATGTGCAGTTTGGTCTTCTTAGTTCTTTCCTCTAAGACATTCGGGGCCATTTCTGCAGCCTTCGTGACTTCGTGAAGTCACCCTCGAATGGGCAGGGGTGGCCTGTGGCGCCTGCAGGCTGGTGAGAGCCGGCCTCTGAGTCTGGCCCGAGCTGGCATCCTGGGGTCACCAGGAGAGCAGGGCCAGGCACGCGTTCGCAAAGGTGGGGGCGGTCCTGGGAACCCACGCCAGCGTGCGCGCTCGGATTCCTGCTCTGGGGCTGCTTCGAGAAGCTCAGTGTTTCAAAATTGAGAAATTTTACATCAACAACCCAGATGTCCAGACTTTACTTTAAACAAGATCAGAAGTTCTGAGCACGTGCCCCTTCCCTTCTGGTGTGTGTGCTGAGCAGGGGTGGGGGCCCTCGGGTGGGCAGGCGCCCCAGCTCACCCTGCCTCGGTCTGCTGCTACCCCTCTGGGGCCGGCTGGGCCCAGACCCTGACTTCCACCCTGCTCTGCCCCAGGAAGGATTTAAGGCCTCTCTTCAAAGGATTATGTGCACAAAGTAAGGATGAAATAGTAAAAGAGTGGAGGACTGTGCCCTGGGGAGTCGCGAACGTGCTGAGGCACCCGCAGTGTCTGCCACGGAGATCCCAGCCGGGCACGCGGGCGCCCTGGCCACCGGTGGGATAGCCACAGCTCGGGGCTCTGCCGTCGAATGGCAGCCGGAAGCCAGAGGAAAGTCAGCACAGGGCGAGCACAGGCCGCGAGGGCCGGCGCAGGGCCGTGTGCGCCCAAGGAAGGAGAAGGGAAGATGGAGGGACAGGGTTAGCATCTCCACGTCATCTGGTGGCCAGCCATGGCAAAGGGAAGCGCCTCCTGCTGGCTCCAGAGGGCAGAAGAACCACAACGAGCCCCAGTAAAAACGCCTGGCTTCAGGGCCGTAGACACAGGCTCTGCAGCGTTTGCAGCTTTCTAGTAATAAGACGAGTGCCTCGCTGGACGTGGTGGGCCCGAGCGGCCAGGGCACCGTGGAGAGTGTTTGCACAGATGGGGGTGTTAGACTGATGATGTCGTGTCTCAGAAAAGATAAGACCCAGCGGACCCGTGAGGTCCTGGGAGGGAGCAGAAGCCTGGGAGACCCGAAATTCTACGGGCAGGACGGCAATGTGGCATCGTGCTGCCCGTGGCCTCCAAGTCCCAGTTTCCTGACCCCCGCACGTGCCACTGGGTGGTCGCCAGCGACACCTCCCTCCGGCCGTGCGGCCGGATCTGTTCCTACACACGGCAAATGCCCCGGAGGGGGGGGGGGCGAGGTTAAATCCCCCGTGCATGGAACCCCTGCACTGCCCCCCCCAGTACAGCTGCGGGGGACCCGACGTTCCCATGTGCATCAGCACGGGTTTTGGACTGGTGGCCTTAGGGAATGCGGAGTCAGACGGGCCAGGTTTGGACCCCAGCCCCTGCTAGCTCTCGGCACGTGTGCACCTGTAATTCACCTACAGAGTGGAAACGGGGTGAGAAGTGGGAAGTCCAAAGCGTAACGTTGTGTTTGAGGTGACTGGATATTTTTCTTACCCCAGAGAAACAACGGACAAAATGTCAACAAACGGCACTGAGGTGACAGAGTCAAGTAGAATGAAAGTACTTAGTTTCATGTTTCGGGGATGTGGATTACCAGCGTTACTATTCCCAAACAAGACTTTAACAAACGTGCTGGTAAAAGGGAGCTTAACCTAGTCAATGCATCATGTGGCTAAAAGTGGGAGTCTTATTTCTCGCCCCTGTTTGGAAGTTTAGCAACAGAACCTTGGCCTTGCCCCTTGGAGAAAGGTTGGTGGGCATCTCGCTTTCTCTGGGATCTTGGCTTCCGGTGGGCTTGGACATCTGCTGGAGGACGGGCTTCCAGATTCCTCCAGCAGCCTGACTTGGACTCCTCCCTGAGGTCTCCGGCAGGACTCAGGCACCCACCCCGTGGCCTGGGGACGCAGCAACAACAGGGCCTGGCACGTAGGGCTGCGGCCCGAGCCCCTCAGGAGAGGGCCGTAAGTCTGTGTCGACGTGCTATGACCCCACAGCGGTGCAGGCCCAGCCCTGGGCCCCGTGGCCACACCTGCACCTCTGCCCCCGGCAGAGGCCTCGGGGAGTCAGGTGTCTCAGGCAGGCCACAGCCTCCCCTTTCCAGCACCCACAGTTTGCTCCCAGCTGAGGGCCAAGTGAGGGAAGACTCAGACACAGGGTCATGTTGTGAGGAACGCTGCTCCCTTCCCACACGCGGGTCGAGATGCTGAAGGTGGCACGCCCTGCCAGACGTTGTGTGGTTCTTGCGGTGACTTGTCCCACTGGGCTTCCAGGTGCATCCATGAATTCTAGCTTTTCAGAATGTCCCAGGCCAGGTAGAGAAGGCGGTTCCTGCCCTGTGGGACTCCTGAAGTCGCCGCACGTCAGGGTGAGTCTGCACGCCAGTGGAAGGAAAAGGAGCAGGAGCCGACGGGGAAATGCATTTCTCCACAAGGAAGTGTGTCCACAGGGCGTGTGGGTGCCGGGAAGGACCCGTCCTCAGGGAGAGCGCCACTGGCGGCCCTCTTCCCAGGAGCGACCTGCCTCTTGCCTCGGCCACTAGCGCAAACATGGGTTTCCTAGGGACCGTGTGTAGCCCCACCACCTTTTAGGGGACATGTGCTGAAAACTGGGTAACTGCACGGAGGCATTGGATCTCTTGACACTTTTGTTTCGAAGTGGCGAGGGGTCTGCCTCTAATCCCGTTGGAGGAAGCGCTGTCCGCGGCTGCGGCCGACGTGCGCGACACCGAGCGTGCCTTCCTCCGCCCTGTCCGACGGCGTTTCTAACCGCCGCGCCCGCAGCGCCGGGGGAGCACGCGCTCCAGCGAGTCCGCAGCGCCCGTCACGCGGTGTCAGCGGAGGTGAGGCGCTGTCGCTGGGAGCGCAGGACGGCTCGACGGGCCGGGCTGGAGCCACAGGAGGCCACGGTCTGGACGTGAGGAAGCGCGAGAGTCGTCGGCATGTCTCCGGTCCTCGTCGCACACGTGCCATGGACAGAGGCCGGCGCCGCGAGCGTCCTCAGCGCTCCTGTGTCTGCAGCTCCCACCCACACCGCGACGGAGAGGCTAATACTCCCGGGCACCGCGTGTCGGCGGGACGCGGCGCGGCCCTGCGGGGCTTCCCCGGCGGGAGCGCTGTTGCAAGGCCCGCAGACGCGCCGGGGCGTGGGGAGCGTGCTCCCGCTGCAGGAGGCGTGTGTCTCAATTGCGAACTAACACGACTCTGCTCCGAGAAGGACAAGAGCGACACGGTGGGTACGGCCGCTGCAGAAAACTCGAAATGGCCGCAACGCGCCAGACGCCAGATGCTGCCTGGTGCTGCGCTTTCCCAGGAGGTGCTAATAAGCGGAGAGACGACACAGTCCAAGTATGGCTTCTCCTTCTCGGTCCGTAGGCGCCCCCGGAAGCGCTGGTGGCACCAGCAGGTGACAGGGAGCAGGACGAGCCCCTCCCCAGAGCGGGGGCCAGACCCTCCACGTACGGCCCGCAGACTCGGTGTGTCCACACGGGTGTGTGGACGTGTGCTCCCCGTATTGGGGATATGGTGTGCTCCCTGTATTTTTATTACTGAACTGCATACATTAGAGGACAGCCTCAACGTCTGTCTGGAATTTCCACATGCCTCCGTGGGAGTGAAGGTGGAGCACGAAAGGCGGAGGTAAGAAGTGACAAACAGCACGTGGCCTTCCTCCGAGGAAAGGTTTGTGGCCGAATCCGGGGAGGGACCTCTCGCCACCGGCCCTCTTCCGTCCCTTAGATCCACTGCCCGGTCCACCACCTCAGTCAGGCTGGCCTGCCACCCCAGCCACCCCAACTCTGCCCATCGCTGTGCCACAGGCCGGACCTAGGACTATTTCATGTTCCCCCATTTTCCAGACTTTCTGTGATATATTCAGAATGTAAAAGCAGTTATATTCCTCTCCTTAATTTTAGTTTAAGGCTTTCCACAAAGAGTTCCATCACCAGCCCTCTCCCAGGACCAGTCCGGGGCCAAAATAGCAGCTTGAGGGGCGCCTGGGGGGCTCAGTGGGTTAAGCGTCTGCCTTCAGCTCAGGTCGCAATCCTGGAGTCCCACATCGGGCTCCCTGCTCAGCGGGGAGTCCGCTTCTCCCTCTCCCACTCCCCCTGCTTGTGCTCTCTCTCTGGCAAATAAATAAATAAATAAATAAATAAATAAATAAATAAATAAAGCAGCTCGAGGCATAAGGGCCCCTCCAGATTTCGTGTGGACACCCCATCCTCGTCTTGTGGACGAGCACACCCTCCAAGAGACGGGGACCTGGCAGTGGTCACCCCACAGGCTGGCTGAGCAGGGCAGGGGCACAGGGCGTCGGTGACATAGAGAGGACGCACAATGTGTTTTTCTTGTTGTATATATGGTTGCCGTCATTCAACAGAGATCAGTCCTTGAAACCACGTATGTGTAGAACTGATAAAAAGAATAAAAGCAAACCATCTTTTTCCTAACACAATTATTATTACCAGATTGTTACCCAAGTAAGAATAGCTGCTACTGTTTTGGGGGGTTGCTTGGAGGGTCTCATGGGATGAAGGGGGCACAGCCTGCCCAGGAGCTACTCACTGCCCCCCCTGGCGCTCATGCAAGTCTGAGGCCAGAGACCGCTCCCCCCCGACTGTGTGTGTGTTTATCGAGGCCCCAGCACCCACCAGCTTGGGGGACTCAGCCACCTCTCAGCACTGGTTCTGTCATCCGTAAAGCTGGGAATGAGTGTGCATGAGGTGTCTGCGAGAGTTGCACAGAACAGCGACAAACAGGGTCCACGGCACAGCAGCAGCCACGTTCAGGAAATGCGTTCTCTTCTGCACACGTGCGAAAGTTTGCACATGTGTGTTTGATGTGTGTGAGGATGTGTGAGATGACATGAGCAAAGGTATGTGATGTGTGTGCCATGTGTGGACATTTACGTTGATAGTGTATGTATCTGTGTGATGGCATGTGCTCGTGTGAAGCGGTGTGTGTGGACGTGTGCGACATGCTACGTGTGTGTGATGTGGTTTGTGCAGTCGTGTTTACATGTGTGTAGATGGCATGAGTGTCATGTGCTGATGTGTGTGACATGGTACACATGCATGTGTGTGACATGGTTTGTGTGTGAAGTTGTGTTTACATGTGTGTAGATGGTGTGTGCCGTGTGCTGATGTGTGTGCATGTGTGTGAGATGGTACATGGGGGGGGGAGAAGGACATGATGGTGTCTGTGTAAGTGATATGGTGTGTGTATGAGCAAGTGTAAACTGTTCACTTGTGTGTAGGTGGTGTGTGTGCCTGTGTGATGGTGCGTGTGCATGTCTGTGAGAGGATGACAGATCTGGAATGTTCAAATACTTGAAGGCAAGGGATTTGGTGTTGGGTTTCAGGTGAGGGAAAGACTCTGAGCCGAGAAGCCTGGGGACCGTGTTCCCCCTGGACGAGAGCGGAGGGCAGCCCCCACCGCGGCTGGCTGGCCGGGACTCCCAGTGTGGGGAGATCGGAAGCAAGGGTGTTCTGGAAGCATGATCATATGCAGGGTTGGCAGGAGAAAGGGGTGCCAGCCTTCAGGGGCTCTGAGGAAGGCTTGGTGGAATTGGTTGTGAGAGCAAGGAAGTGGGTCCGATGGATCGGGGTGGGGACTCTAAGGAGATGGGACACCAGGATGGCCCTGGGCAAACCAGCACGGGTGGGCAGGGACCACGAGTAAGGGCAGACCAGTCATGGCCCCAGAGCAACAGGAACTGACCGCTGAAGGGCAAAGGGCAGGGATGCCTCAAGCCTCACCCCAAAGGAGGTGGACATTCAGGTCAGAGAAGCCCCAAGATGAAGAGTAACGGGTGCTGTCTGAGCATGCTGAGACTACAGGAAGGCTCTCTCCCCCACCCTGTCCCCGGAGAAGCCACCCCCTTCTTCCCACCAGGCCGGCATGGCTTACCTGTGTTGGGCATCACTCTTGTGAAATGGCCTCTCAAGAAATATTCTTAGAGGTAGGAAGTGATCTTTCTTTAAGGGCTTATTTTATTTTTTTAACTTTCTCAAGAGGGGCACCTGGGTGGCTCAGTCAGTTGAGTGGCCGACTCTTGGTTTCTACTCAGGTCATGATCTCAGGGTCGTGGGATCAAGCCCCGTGTTGGGCTCTGTGCTCAGCGGGGAGTTTGCTGGAGGTGCTTTCTCGCTCACTCTTCCACTCCCCCTCCCCCTGCTAGTGTGTGCGTGCATGCGTTCTTTCTCTCTCTGTCTCTGAAAAAAATAAAAATAAAATACTGAAGAGCCACCAGAGATAAGGATGATGAAACGGGGTGATCAGGTTAAGTAATAGAGTTTGGGGAAACAGAAGTAAAACATCATTAGAAAATATAAGACTAGATTTCTAGTTTTGTTTGAGCATATTCCAGATAATTCTAAATGGGAATTTTAGATACAATGGAAAAGGGCTGAAGTGAACATATAATAACTTCCTAAAGGGTTTGGATTGAAAGATAGCTGGATATGTATATCAGGTGGGTTTATAGGGAATTTAAAAGTGGCCTCCGTACACTACAGCGTCCTGTTTAAGATTATACGCTAACTTTGTACCATACTTGCCAAATGCCAGCGCACATCATGCAGCATCTGTAGAGAAGATCGGACTGATTTTTATTCAGCTGGCTGTTCGGTAGCTATGGGCGAATCCATACGGGATTCTGAAGGACCGTGGCGGAATTCTTCAGAGGGTGATGGCCAACCCTGGACCTTCTGGGATCGGACCACGTTGTGTCAGAAGGAAAAACAACTACCTGCCTCCAGCACTCGTGCCCCCGTGAGATCTAAATGCAGGCACACGTACTTGCCGAACAAAATCAGAAAACCCCCCTGCACCGCGGTCCCTCCTCCACAGAGTCCAGATACCAAGTGCTGTCAGGCTGGGCTGCTCAGTCGTTTAACTGCAGCCTATTTCCACACAGAAAAGCAGACATCAGAGTTTTCCTTCAAAGTGTATGCAAACAGCACAAAGCTGAATTACATAATTGTGAAATGAACATTACTTGAACTGTTGTTCTACTTTTAATTCCAAACTAATTTAAGAAAAAAACTGTTTCCAATTATATGGACCAGTAGCATGCAACTGACAGAATTTATGGAACAGCTTTTGGCTGAAAAATAGAGCAAACCTGGGATGGGTAGTCTCCACGAGCCGGATGCTGTTTCCCGTCATCTGGAGATAATGGCAAAAAAAAGTTAGATTCTTGTTCATGAAATGAGTCTTTCCTACAAACATTCACTCTAAGGAAATTTAGCTCGATTTTGTAAAGAAGAATAAAATGTACTCATGAGCACCCTGCATATATGTGTATGTGTATATATGTGTATACAGTCTATATCCTGCTATGTGATATGTATACGCCCTACACTGAGCACTATTAAATATGTATTTTATAGCATTATTCATGAAATAACTAAGGTTAGACCTTTACAATGAGGTAGACTGAAAGTTATATACTTTCTAGGTTCTAGAACCTGGAGGAGAAACCCCAGATTAAGCTGAAGGGAGACTGTCTGTCTGTAAATATCTGTCCTGGGAGCAGCTGCGTTTCACGCCACCTCGAACGGGGGAGCTGAGGAGAGCAGCACTGAGTCTCTGAGGCTTTTCTTGTTCTTACAGGAATTGTCATTTCAAAGTTGGAAGGAGGAAGTCTAAAAATCCCTACGTGTTTGTTAACCAGTGTTTCAGGAATAAAGTTCTTTTGCTAAAATATGTTTTTTTGTTTTTAGTAAAATGGTTTCATGTTAGGCCACTGGAGAGAGTATCAACTCTTTTGTAAAAGGGTTCCTATTTTTGGATTTTTAAACTTCTAGGTCAATCTGAATATGAGCCAACGTGAGAACTAATAATAAAAGCTGAGTAGTTTGGTTATTATTTTTCAAACCAAAAAAAGACTGTATTTTTCTGTTTAGCGTACAGAATCCACATTTTTTCTTGAAATAAAGTAAAATATTTCAACCAATAATTTTATTATTTCTCAATTCCTCTCAATCTTCAAGTGAGGGTACCAATTTTATACAAATATCTTCACGCTGGCCACATCAGAAATGCAGCAAAACCTTCTCCTACAGAATCTCCCCCGTTGGTGAATTTGATTGTCCTAAGAGTGGACGGCACAGTCCACTGACACCCAGACCCCTCTCCCCACAGCGCATGTGTCTTCTTTCATGACGAATAGGGACTTGTCATTCGTGTCTAATGCCTTTACAAATGTTGTCCTTGAACACAGCTATTTATTGATAATTAGTTTCAATTTAGAGTCCTCTATATTCACCTATGCAAGTACCTTCTTTTTCAAAATTGTCACAATGCCAATTACTATGTTTCACTAGGAAGTTGGCCAATTAAAACATCTAGCTTTTCAAATTCACTCATTGATATTTTTGAAATGTTATTTTAACATGTTACTTTGTATGAAAATACCATATATGCATAACTACAATATTCAAAAAGACCTAATTTCATTTTTATAACTTAGTCATTTTTATAAATGGATTTACAAATCAGAAGTATTTTAAATATAATTTGTATACTATTATTACAAATTATTGTTTTATTTTTAAAACGAAATTGGTTTAGATTCTCTGAAATCAGGCAGGTATCCCAGAAGGTGTGTGTGGGGTTTTGTTGTGTTTTTTTTTTTATCATTTTCTATCTAACCATATTATTTAAAATTCCTGCAATAGGTGTTGTTTTACTTTATAATAATCATGTTTCCTGTGACAGTCTTTCTCTATTTTGTTTAAAAATACATTTTCTTTGGTAATTTAGTACATTGGAAATTTATCCTAATCACTTAAATATGTGATATATAATAGTTTGGTGTTTCCTAAATTGAAAATGAGATTCTTACCACAGAATATTAGGGTTTACACACAGCAAATGTGAACTTCTCTTTTAAAGAAGTATTAGCAGGATCAACAGATCATTTCAAACTATTTCTATTGTTTAGATATTTTGTAGATCTTGGGGAATTTTACATATCCTATATTTTTTTATGCGTCAGCCAAACAATCCTAACTTCTGTAGGAATAATGTAGTCACTTATCACATATAAACGACGGCCGTCAGCATGCTCTCAAAAACATTTTGCATCATGTTTAAAAGTTTTCTCTGTAAATGTTACTGAAATTGAAAATTTAAATTTATTATTAAATGAGGTCTAAGCTCTCATGACGAAAAAAAAACCACCTAACATCATTCATTCTTCAAGATATTAGCTGACTCCAGTCTCACATTATTGAAAAGACACTTTTCTAAAGTATTTTCAAGAATTAAAAGATACATTTTCCGTGTCCTGGAAATAAGAAAGGATTTTAAAATAAAGGAAAATAGAATGAAAATCTGGTGGATTAATTTATCAGTTTCTGAAACAGGATCAGCACCTAAAACACAAGTACGTTCTTTTAATGAATTCCCTGGGCAATCCGTTTATCTTTAAGCTCGGAGCCGGCGGGTTAAACAGCCAGGCCTTGATGTCGGCAAAACCGTGGGGGGAGGGGAGGCAGGAGGGGGGAGGAAGGTGACCGACCCAAAAAGAATACGCTGTGTGTGAGCGCCGAGGTGTGCGTGAGCAAGTACACTTCTCTACGTAGGAGTACCTGCGTTCGGAGTTCAAGGCCCATCTAACCGTTTACAAAGTGACCAAAAGGGCGATTCAGTTGTACCACCTCCCCACGCATTCTGCCCGAAAGCTCTAGAGGGACAGGTGGGTCATTAAATGCAGATTAAATCAGGAATGTGGTGCTTTGATGTTGGAAGTGAAACCTTTGGGACAAGTGAAAAACTAGCTAAATAAAATAAATGTATTTGTGTACTTACTGATTTATTATGTCATGTCATGTTTGTAAGGAACAGTCTAAGAGGCTTTGAGCTGCACGCCCTGTCGCGGGCTCCAGCTTTCCCGGGTCGCCGACACTCTGGCCGCCCTAGGATCCCTGGACGCCGCGGCCAGGCACCTCCTCTCGCGGTGGTGGAGCCGGGCGGCCGCGCGGGGTCCCAGCCACCTCGGTGACTGAGGGGCTGGACGCTCCAGGATCCTCACACCTGGTTGCGGCTCCCCGGCCCTCGCGGGGAGCAAAGCCAGAGGGGCGTGCCCGCCCGGGGCGGCCCGCGTGGAGGGTGGCCGCCGAGGCCGCGTCTTTGGGACCGGCCCGGCCTGCAGCGCGCGAGGCCCGGCCACTGGCGGCTCCCGGAGCCTCTCTGCGCTTCGCGGCGGGTTGGGAGCCGGCGTGGGTTCCCCTCCCGCCCCAGCAAGCCCGCCCGGGCGCTCCCCGAGCCTGCGCGCGGCTCCCCGCGGCTGCCCCGGCTCCAGCCGGCCTGGGATGGAGGCGCAGCCGCCCCGGCCGCCCGGCCCAAGTCCTCCCCGCCGCGCCTTGCGAGGCGCCGCGCGGAGTCTCAGGGAAGACGCGTCGTCAGCGCCACTGCGCTGAGGTCCCAGGGCCCTGAGACCGCAGCGGGCGGGCCCCGGCCAGGCGACGAGGGCCGAGCGCCCTGATGCCCCTAGGCCAAGCGCGGGGCCTGGGAGTGTTCCCCTCCACCCCGCGCCCCGCCCGGTGCCCGGCGCGGCGTTCCCGGACCCCACGGCGTCCCCAGCACTTTGGAGGCCAGCCCTCCGGTCCTGGAGGGGCCGTCCCTGCCTTCCGCCCCCCTGGTTCTGAGACCCCCACCCAGGACTGGGGAGGCGCAGGAACTCTCTGCACACGCGCGCGCGCGCGCGCACACACACACACACACACACACACACACTCTGCACACAGGCGCGCGCGCAGGCCGTTGCTATGGAGAGGCCGGTTACCAACGAGGCTGAGGGCGACAGGTCCCCTCCTCCAGGCCTCCCTTCCCTGCCTGCGCCCCCTCTCCGCCGACCTCCCCCCTGGCCCTGCTGGAGCTTCCGGGGCCCCTCCCGCCTCCTCCGCGCCCCCGCCTGCAACGCCGCCTCTCCTCTTTCCCCTCCCAGGGCCTGGCCAAGGGTCGCCCCAGAGGCTGGAGCAGTTCGCGAGGCCCGGGTCTCCGAGGTGCCCCCCCCCCGGGAGGGCAGCGAGGAGGGACAGGAACCACCACCACCCAGGTCTTTGCCTGAGGAGGACCCTCAGAGAGAGGCCCAAGGCTCAGCGCGGGGCGCAGGTCTCTGGGCCTGGACAAACGGGAGGTCCAGCGGCCGTCGGAGGGGAGGGCCCAGCGCGGAGCCCAGAGTGAGTCCTGCAGCCCCTGGGTTGGGAACTGCAGGAGCCGNATAATCATGTTTCCTGTGACAGTCTTTCTCTATTTTGTTTAAAAATACATTTTCTTTGGTAATTTAGTACATTGGAAATTTATCCTAATCACTTAAATATGTGATATATAATAGTTTGGTGTTTCCTAAATTGAAAATGAGATTCTTACCACAGAATATTAGGGTTTACACACAGCAAATGTGAACTTCTCTTTTAAAGAAGTATTAGCAGGATCAACAGATCATTTCAAACTATTTCTATTGTTTAGATATTTTGTAGATCTTGGGGAATTTTACATATCCTATATTTTTTTATGCGTCAGCCAAACAATCCTAACTTCTGTAGGAATAATGTAGTCACTTATCACATATAAACGACGGCCGTCAGCATGCTCTCAAAAACATTTTGCATCATGTTTAAAAGTTTTCTCTGTAAATGTTACTGAAATTGAAAATTTAAATTTATTATTAAATGAGGTCTAAGCTCTCATGACGAAAAAAAAACCACCTAACATCATTCATTCTTCAAGATATTAGCTGACTCCAGTCTCACATTATTGAAAAGACACTTTTCTAAAGTATTTTCAAGAATTAAAAGATACATTTTCCGTGTCCTGGAAATAAGAAAGGATTTTAAAATAAAGGAAAATAGAATGAAAATCTGGTGGATTAATTTATCAGTTTCTGAAACAGGATCAGCACCTAAAACACAAGTACGTTCTTTTAATGAATTCCCTGGGCAATCCGTTTATCTTTAAGCTCGGAGCCGGCGGGTTAAACAGCCAGGCCTTGATGTCGGCAAAACCGTGGGGGGAGGGGAGGCAGGAGGGGGGAGGAAGGTGACCGACCCAAAAAGAATACGCTGTGTGTGAGCGCCGAGGTGTGCGTGAGCAAGTACACTTCTCTACGTAGGAGTACCTGCGTTCGGAGTTCAAGGCCCATCTAACCGTTTACAAAGTGACCAAAAGGGCGATTCAGTTGTACCACCTCCCCACGCATTCTGCCCGAAAGCTCTAGAGGGACAGGTGGGTCATTAAATGCAGATTAAATCAGGAATGTGGTGCTTTGATGTTGGAAGTGAAACCTTTGGGACAAGTGAAAAACTAGCTAAATAAAATAAATGTATTTGTGTACTTACTGATTTATTATGTCATGTCATGTTTGTAAGGAACAGTCTAAGAGGCTTTGAGCTGCACGCCCTGTCGCGGGCTCCAGCTTTCCCGGGTCGCCGACACTCTGGCCGCCCTAGGATCCCTGGACGCCGCGGCCAGGCACCTCCTCTCGCGGTGGTGGAGCCGGGCGGCCGCGCGGGGTCCCAGCCACCTCGGTGACTGAGGGGCTGGACGCTCCAGGATCCTCACACCTGGTTGCGGCTCCCCGGCCCTCGCGGGGAGCAAAGCCAGAGGGGCGTGCCCGCCCGGGGCGGCCCGCGTGGAGGGTGGCCGCCGAGGCCGCGTCTTTGGGACCGGCCCGGCCTGCAGCGCGCGAGGCCCGGCCACTGGCGGCTCCCGGAGCCTCTCTGCGCTTCGCGGCGGGTTGGGAGCCGGCGTGGGTTCCCCTCCCGCCCCAGCAAGCCCGCCCGGGCGCTCCCCGAGCCTGCGCGCGGCTCCCCGCGGCTGCCCCGGCTCCAGCCGGCCTGGGATGGAGGCGCAGCCGCCCCGGCCGCCCGGCCCAAGTCCTCCCCGCCGCGCCTTGCGAGGCGCCGCGCGGAGTCTCAGGGAAGACGCGTCGTCAGCGCCACTGCGCTGAGGTCCCAGGGCCCTGAGACCGCAGCGGGCGGGCCCCGGCCAGGCGACGAGGGCCGAGCGCCCTGATGCCCCTAGGCCAAGCGCGGGGCCTGGGAGTGTTCCCCTCCACCCCGCGCCCCGCCCGGTGCCCGGCGCGGCGTTCCCGGACCCCACGGCGTCCCCAGCACTTTGGAGGCCAGCCCTCCGGTCCTGGAGGGGCCGTCCCTGCCTTCCGCCCCCCTGGTTCTGAGACCCCCACCCAGGACTGGGGAGGCGCAGGAACTCTCTGCACACGCGCGCGCGCGCGCGCACACACACACACACACACACACACACTCTGCACACAGGCGCGCGCGCAGGCCGTTGCTATGGAGAGGCCGGTTACCAACGAGGCTGAGGGCGACAGGTCCCCTCCTCCAGGCCTCCCTTCCCTGCCTGCGCCCCCTCTCCGCCGACCTCCCCCCTGGCCCTGCTGGAGCTTCCGGGGCCCCTCCCGCCTCCTCCGCGCCCCCGCCTGCAACGCCGCCTCTCCTCTTTCCCCTCCCAGGGCCTGGCCAAGGGTCGCCCCAGAGGCTGGAGCAGTTCGCGAGGCCCGGGTCTCCGAGGTGCCCCCCCCCCGGGAGGGCAGCGAGGAGGGACAGGAACCACCACCACCCAGGTCTTTGCCTGAGGAGGACCCTCAGAGAGAGGCCCAAGGCTCAGCGCGGGGCGCAGGTCTCTGGGCCTGGACAAACGGGAGGTCCAGCGGCCGTCGGAGGGGAGGGCCCAGCGCGGAGCCCAGAGTGAGTCCTGCAGCCCCTGGGTTGGGAACTGCAGGAGCCGGGGTAATTTACCACCTCCGGGCCTATTTGATGTATGAGGGGGTCGGGCGGCGGGCACCGCGGGTGGATAACCGGAGAGAAGCCCAAGTTTCTTCCTTTGGCGTCCACTGGACCTCGTTTTTCCTTTGCCTTCTCGAAGCCGGATCGCCCTGGCCAGTGCCAAGCTCGGACCACCAGGGCCTGAAGGAGCTGTTGATGGAGGCCCACCTCTTTGCCCTGGGGCTCTATGAAGCGCTGGGCTCCGGGCCACTATAAATACCAAATCAAAGCAGAACTCCGTGTAGGCCCTGGGTCATTGGAAGCGAGTCCTTAGGACACTTTTAGATAGAGGCAAGCAGGTGCTCGACTCACGTCTGTTGACGACCCCTTCTCCTGAGCCCTGGCCCAGGCGTTTCCCGGAGAGAAGAGTGATGTATGGGCAGGTCTTGGGGGCAGCGCCTGAGGGGAGGGGAGGAGACGGGATGCGGTGCAAGCTCCGCCCGGGCAGGCCAGCGGGGACTGGGGGTGGGGGGTGCAGTTTTCCCTGGAGGGGCCAGAGCGGGGTGGGGGGGCCCCGGCTGTGGAGCCGGAGGGGCCTCGGGTTAGGAGGGGCCTCCCTGCTCCGTGCCCGCCGCCGTCTCCAGCTGTCCCGAGCGCAGGAACAATGGTGAGGCAGTGGGAGAGGGGGACTGGGAGGAGGGCGCCAGGGTTTCCAGAAAAGGAGAAACTAAAGAGCCCCGCGCAGACTGTCATCTGCATGTGACAAGGTCTCTCCCGGCTCCTTTCTTTCTTCCTCTTGTTCCTGCAGCTGTGGGCCTCGAGAACGCATTGTACACACAGATGTTGGGTTTCAGCTCTCGGTTCTCTGCTGCTCGCCCCAGGCGTAGTGCACCAGGGTGCCCCAACCTGTAGCTACGACTGGGAGTCCAGGGCTTAGAGAGAAAGAATGTGGGGAGGGGCGCAGTGGGGTGGCTGAGCAGCTGCGGGAGGCCAGTCACAGGGCCCAGCCGGCCTGGTCGCCCCCCCCCCAGACTCCAGCCAGGTCAGGGAGCTTGGGGAGGAGCCAGCCACTGGGAGTGCAACCCTGCGACCCCCCTTCGCTCCATTTGCTTGCGAGCCATTGGTCCAGGCCTGGCCTTTGACCTGGAGAGGCAAGAAGGCAGATGGAATCCACTGTTTTCACTGCTGCCTCAGGCCAGCTTTGGGGGCCGGAGACCTGCAATGTGCCTGGAAGAGAAGGTGGCAAAGTTCTCACTCCTTCCCACGTCG
This sequence comes from Ailuropoda melanoleuca, assembly GCF_002007445.2. NCBI lineage: Eukaryota > Metazoa > Chordata > Mammalia > Carnivora > Ursidae > Ailuropoda > Ailuropoda melanoleuca. Next base: position 211,531,900 of record NC_048218.1, on the reverse strand, counting down.
GCCAATGCGCTTTGTAGGAGAATTGGAGACCTAAACACTCGAGAGTAAAGGGGAGAGGGTCACGGAGGGCGTTTACTTGCTTGTTTTACCAGAGGAATTGGCCCGCTTTGATTTGGAAAGAAGGCAAAAGTGGAAAAACTAACTCGAAAGAACAATTTGCCATAAATTTTCCTCTCGCACAGTTTCGGCACCCCCACCCTTTCCATAGCAGAGGTCACAGTAAGGCCATGCGGGTTGACGGTGCTGGCCGCGTCCTCTCTTCCCTGAGCGCTACCCTGAACTTGCCGGGTTTGAAGTGCACTCGAGCGGTGGAAGGGAGGACGACTGGAAAGAAAGAGCAGGCGAAGGCCCGGGCGTTGTGCGAATGACTGACAAAGCCGATGTCCATTCATAGTCTCGGGCGGGAGAGGGTGTTCGGAGAGCCGCGGCCCCTTAGCCAATTGCTGTCAGCAACATGTTGGGGGGGGGGAGAACATCGCTATAGCAACCGG